>NW_007247752.1:138612-201284 GCF_000164805.1 Carlito syrichta | reverse complement strand
CTGCACTCCAGTCTGGGCGACAGAGTGAGACTCCAACTCAAAAAAAAAAAAATTACTGATTCTGCTACTTGATCTGGTCTACTATTGACACCCTCTATTCAAGTTTCAGTTCATTTATAGTATTCTTCAACTTCATTCATTCTGTTTGATACCCGTTATTACTTTTTTCTCTTTGTTGAAATTCTCATTTTGTTTTTGCTTTGGTCTCCTGACTTTGTTGAGCTTCATTTATGGACATTATTTTAAATTTTCTGTCAGGTAGATTGCATATCTTAATTTTATTAGGGTTGGGTTCTGGAGATTTATTTTGATTTTTTATGTGAACTGTGTGTTCCTATTTCTTCACTTTCCTTGACTCTCTGTGTTGGTTTCTAGGCATTATATAAAACAATTGTGTTTCCTAGCCTTGTCAGATTGGTCTTGCATAGAAGAAGAACTTCACCAATCTGTCCGGTCAGAAATTCTAAGGTGCTTGTCCTAACTGCTATTTCTATTTTTGGTGGCTCTCTGGAGATTGGAATGTGACACATCCTGCCAGTATCCCAAGACTATTAAGGTAGAAACCAGACCTGGAGATGTAGCTAGAAAGTTGGAATGACAGATTTTTATTCTAGTTTCTTCTATCCTCATGGTGAAAATGAGCATGGGCATTTATCTCCTATTTTTTATGCTCTTAGCTGGGGAGAGACCCTATGGCCACTGCCTGCACACATAATCTGACACATCCTGTGATCTTAAAGAGATATCTCTGCAAAATTAGCTTGGTTCATGTACATTTTTTTTGTTTTTTGTGGTCTAGGAAGATTCAGAAATGCAAAGCACCAACACACAGAGCTAGTTCCTTAAGGAGGCAATCCTTGGGGGGAAACTGTAAAGTTTTAGCACCTCCTTTCAGAAAGGATGGATAGACCCGGATTTATGACTGGGGTGAGTTGGAGCAAAAGGTGTGGGAAATGCTAAACTCCTACCCAACTATTGCAAGTCTGTTGTTTCTCTGCCCTGTTAATTCCCTGAGGCAACTTAGAAGCTATGGTGTCAAGTAGCCACTGAAAGGGTGTGCAATAACTGTACACAGAAAAAATGGAAGGTGCATGTTCCAGCCCCTTCTCTGTACTGCTCTCAAGGGATGTAGTCCCTGGAGGTGTTTGCATGATCATTTAAAACCACTTTGTGCTATGGTCTAAGGTGATTCACCTATGCCCTGTTGCTCCCAGAGGTTGGGGGTTTAGGATACCTTCCCTTGGTTGGAAAATGTAAAAGTTGGGGCATTCAGTGCATGGACAAACTGTTTTCAGGAGAAAACAGCTGACCTGGAATAAGCACTGGGGTGAGCCAGGGAAAAAGGCTCAAGGTGTGCCAAACTGCTAAGCAGACTGCAGGCAAGCTACTGTAGGTGTGCTTCTTTAACTCCCTGATGAAAGTGTTTAGTTAGAGGCCAAGCTATCAATCAAGTAGAAAGAGTGTGCCATAAAGTCCTCTTGAAGGGAAGCAGGGAGATGCACTTTTTAGTCTCTTCTCTACCCTGATCCTGGGAAATTATCCCTTACACATGCTTGCATGTTAGTAAAAAACTGCAGTTTTTCCCATGGTCTAGAGAAACTCACATATGCCTAGTATCCTCTGATCCCAGAGCTAGGAGATTTAGGATGCAGTCCTTTTAGTGGAATCCATAAAAGTCAGGGAGCTCAATGAGTGAACAAACAACTTTCAGGAGGGATTTGTAGATCTGGAGTTATTGCTTGAGTGAGCCGGGGGAATATTGGGAAGTGCCAATCCGCTGCTTAGGCTGCTAGTAGGCTACTGTTTGTTCCTTTCACTCCCCAGTGCAAATTAGTTAGAAGCTACACTGTCAAGTAGCCACTGGAAGAGTGTGTCATCAATTTCTGAGAAGAAACAGGGAGTTGTGTTTTAAAACCCTTCTCTGCACTATATCTGGGAGATGAAGCCTCAAGAAGCATTTGTGTGCACACATAAAACTCTTTTTTCCCCCTGTGTCTGGAGAGACTCATGTATGCCTCATCTCCACTCCCAAATTTGGTGAATTAAGAGCCATACTGTGGAAAATCTTGAAGTAAGGGGACGATATATGTGGTTCAAACCCTCATCTCCTCAACGAGAAGCTGAGTGTTGGGGATTTCTTCCTGATTACATGGCACAGCAGCCCCAACATACAGCTGGGCATCTGCTGGAAGTTCCTTGACTAGGACTCAGCTCTTCTACTCTTTAGTGATAATTCTCTGTAGCTCTTGGCTTCAGCCTCTGGGCTCTTGGTCCCAATTTTTCAACTCTTGGATATTCTTCCTTTTCCATTAAAGATAGCCCTCATTTACAAGTGAGTAGGTTTTCACAATCTCTCTAGGAAAAGTCCTTCTCTATCTTAGGTTTCTGCTGAGGCTACCAAGGGAAAATTTCCCCAATATTCTTAGTTCTATAGTTTAAGAGAAAAGATCTAGGCAGCACATACTGAAAAGTCTTCTAGGGGCTTTTGTCACAATAAATCTTCTTCTGAGATACTTGTTGATTGATTTAAATAGTTGTTGAGGTTTTTTTCTATAGAAACTCTGGTAAAATGCTTGCATTTTACCTAAGTGAGTTGACACTTCAACCCCCAAATATAAATGATTTATAAACAACAACAACAACAAAAAGCGACCTAAGGTGATTATACATATGACTGCTAACTTAAATCTTGAAAATAAAAGATGAAGGAGTTTCTTAGTCAGAGAAAGAGAGAGAGAGAGAGAGAGAGAGAGAATTAATGTTAGAGGATGATGGTGAGAAGTAAATAATGAATTAACATTGGAACACTCAGAAACATTATTCAACAAGAGTAAAAAATATTTGTTTTATTTGTTTTTATTTTCTCTATAAAAGTTAGGGGAAATCTTAACTTATATAAGTTAAAGACAAATTATAATCCAGGTGCTATAATTTATATCTATACTAATAAATGGCCATAAAGTTATCAAAATAAAGGACTAATTATTCTTTTCAATATTTTGACAAAAAGATTTCTGAATTAGACATTTGTCTGAGCCTCAAATGATATTTAAAATACAATTATCCACAGAGGTTTATTTCTACATCTGGTTTTTCAGGCAAATACAACCAGCAGTAAGGAATCATTTTATTTAAGAGTATTTTAATATATTATAAACAATTTTCTTCCCCTATAATTACTATGAAAACCTCAAAAATTGCAAATGAATGAATAAACTAGCAAAATGGAATAAGCATGGATACTTGTTTAATAACCTCAGCTATCAAACTAATTGTGAATAACTGAAAGTGTTTCATTCAGAACTGTTTCATAAAATGATTAAGTGTGATTTGCATAATTATCTTTTATAATAAAAATAGATCTAAAATATTTTGGAGAATGAAAGCAGAAAAGCATATCTGAACAAATATTTCAGAGATCAGTGTAGAAGAGTTAAATTTGTATTTTATTCAACTTTATGGAAAGTATATTTGAAATAATTTATTCCATTTATTTATTCATCTGGTCATTAAATAATTCATTCATTCAGCAAATATTTTGAGTCAATTTTATGCCAAGTTTCAGCATGTAAATTCTTATATAAGTGCCAAAATTCAAAATTGGGACTGTTGAAAGAGGTAATAAATAAATAAACATTATATATGCAACTAATTGTGAAAGCCAACAATTTATTGAGTAGTCCAATTACAGGGAATGAATGGTTTATTTTATAGTTGTAATATCAAAGCTGTTGATAGGCTAATAGACTTCCATAAATGTTGTTCTTATTATTTTTATTTTGTAAAATTGAAAACACTGAAGAGAATATAAAGAATCCAGAAAGATAGGAAATAGTTTTTCAAATCCTTTTGGATATTTTGCCCCATCTCAGCTAGTAAAAATGAATGATCACATTTACTTCAAAATGCATTTTTTTATGACTATAAAGCACTTTTCTTGTAGACTTACTAGCTAAAGTGGAACAAATATTCTGAGAGTATTAATTGGAAGAGATGACAATTGTTATATATCAAGGGCAACAGTTTATCCCTGGTCTGTGTTAGGTAGGGCTCCAAAGTACATTGTTGGAAATATCGCCCAATTTTCTTAGTCCAGCTCAGAACAGAAGTGATTGAGCTTTAGTGCTGAGGAATTTGGAAGGTTCTATGTATAGTTCCGATGAAACTAAAAATCAGCAAGAAAGATTAGTTGACAGGTTTGACTACTCTGTTAACATCCCTCTTCGCTTTGCATTCTTGATTTGATGTGACCTTTCAGCTGCAATCAGTATGTGCTAGTGAGGTGGAACACAAGTTTGTGCATCAGTCATTAATATGGACTAGTGCTGTTTGATTGGTAATTGCTAAGATACCTATAATTTTTAGGTTGATTGATATAGCTATGCATTGATCTAAGCATTTAAAACATATTTAACCTATATAACCCCATGAGGTAAGTATCTTCAATGCTGGGTGAGAACCAAATTTTCCATTTACAATCATATGCATATGATTATTTAGTCCCCATCTTGTAATGAGGACATTGAACTTCAGATTCATGAAAGACAATGCACTACAGAGTCAGTTTTGGAATTAAGACTGAACCCAAAACAATCATGCCACATATAAAGAAAATTCCAGCATTTGTGAAACCTGAATCTCAGAGAACGTTGAGGCCTACCTACTAATAACAAAAATACAAAATTAAAACAAATTAAATAAAAATGCAAACTGTTAAAAAGAAAGCACAAGAAATCACAAAATTCAAAAAGTTGACAAATATCGCAAACATTTCAACAGGAAAAAAAAAAATTAATGACCTAGCACACATCTCTAAATGCTTTGCCTTTTGACAAGTATTTTGCACTATTATTTTCTATAGGTTAAAAAAAATCATTCAATCTGTTATTTGATGTGAAATTTCTCATTTATAATTCCCAATGGGAAAGCATAAAATTTGCAACTTTATATAAAAGGAGTCACTGTAGTTTTGTTATAGATTTTTCCTCTACTAGTACAATTATGATGAATTTTATTTTACATAGATCCCACATGGTTCATTTATAATTATGCCCTGTGTGTATCCTTGACAGGGGAAAGCTTCTTTTTCTTCATTTTGTTTTTTCAAAATGCCTTTTATGTAGTTTTTGTCTTTAAAAGTTTTATTTAACTATTTGCCTTTAAAAGTTTTGAGTGACAAATAGTGATATCTAATTCTTCTTGTTTTTTTTTTTAATTTCAATACCTTTAGGAAGGTACAAATGGATGCATTACATAGCGGCAAAGAAGTGTGGGCTTTAAGTGTACCCACCACTCTCACCTGTGCACACTGATAGATGATTTTTTTCCTCCCTCCCCTTTTCAAGTCTCCCCCTTTTGATTGTCCAGTGTCCGTTATGCCACTCTATATGCCTTTGCAGATTCTCAGTTGAGCTTCCACTTATAAGTGAGAATATGCGATGCTTCGTTTTGACTAAGCCTGGATGGGAACCAGATTCTCCATGTGTGTTTCTGCAATATGATGTTTGAAAACACTTCTATAGGAGAGCTTCTCCCGCTACATACTTAACATCCAGTTTTCTTCCAGGAACCACCTGCTTCCCACATAGCCACATCATCATTGAATATGTCGCAATGCATTATGACTTTTGGCCCTGACTCTTCATGTCATAGTACTGGCTTAGCTGGCACACTGGGCAGTATTATTGCTGAAAGCTGTGCTTCCTTAGAAATAATAGCAATTACTTAGGCATGTGTACAAGTTACTGCAAATGACTTCCATATATTCCACTACACCTTAATGATTATGTGTCCTGGTGTGCCCTGGAAATCCCTGTGTACGCTTATTGTCCCAGTGAATTTATTAATTCTGCCCATTATAATTGTCAAATACCTCTCAATATGGACAATTATTGTCCAAATTGAACAAAGAGACCACCAACGAAAACCTAACTGACCCTAACTAAAAACTTAACTGGAGAGAAAAATTTTTCAACGATAACAAATTCTTATACAGCAACTAACAATAATATGGATTGACTTCTATAAATTTTATTTTCTTTAAAAAGTGTTGATTTTCTAAGGAAAGTTTGAAGAGTAATATAAATTACACAATTTTCTTCAGCTAATTCTGAATGGAAGGACAACAAGAACAAATAGATAAATCTAGAATAAAAAGGAAAAAATACACAGGTCACAATAAAAATAAAAGGAGAAAGGATATCTCTTCAGCTAACAGACAATAAACCCTGAAAAATAACAGCCATGGAAAAAAATGGAAAGTTCAAGTACGCTATGGCATGGCTCCTTATTCTGTCTCCACCTTTTAAAGACTGTGATAGATAAAATCGGCAAATTAACAAAATCCGTACTATTGTTTCTCAAGCCATCTAAATCGAATGGAGGCAAGCTGAGGAATTAAAGAAGCAGCCAGGGGAATAATTTAGTAAAATATTCTAGAGCATAAGGTCATCACAATGCTCCAAGAGAAGAAGACACTGGTAGGGGCTCACAATTTTTCAGGACTCCCCACTTATTTGTGGACACAATTGTGGTCCAAATACATTTCAGCACGGGATAAGCATAAAACTCTGTCTAGAAAGAATGAGAATTTCAAAAAAATTTCAGAAGTGAGTACAGACTCAACACTCCATAAAGGCTGCCAGCCACCCCACTCAACCTCCTCCCTTCTCTTCTCTATGTGCACCTTGGGTTCAAAATAAGAAGAAAAAAGCTAACTCAAAGAGTAACACAAGTAGATTACATATGAGGTAAAGAAATAAGTCAAAGACATTTTATGTGTACTATCCGAAAGTAATATTCATGTGAATTATGTTCGACATAAAAATCAATAGAATGGCGACCGTGCTGTTGTGTCACAACTACAGAAAAGTCAAAAAGAAGAAGATAAGCAGCATGCAGAAAGAAGGGGAAGGATTTGACGTTTAAAAAGTTGAGTTAAACTTTGTTAAAATGGGGGCATGGTTTAAAAAGTACTCACATCAAAACCAGTATTCCAAATCCTGATTCTCATTAGAACTTTAGACATTTCTGTTGTTTTTTTTAACCCTGATATTTAACTTCATTTTTCAAAAATATCATGTATACAGCAATTCCACAGATTTAGAAATTGTGAACATTATTGACTTTCTCTGAGGGTAGAGAAGAAGTTTTTATACAAAAACTACTCTCTTTCTTCCTTTCTCTCAATTATGTATATGTTAGCTTAGTGTTAAAATATTACTCAATATTTTCATTATTCTGCTGGGTAAAAGTAGTATGATTGTATATTCTCTTTCCTTTGGAACTTTCTAGTGACTTTTCAATTTCCTTGAACTGTTAGATAAGTCTTTCTATCCTTCCTACCACCTTTGTAAACTTCTTCTCAATAAAATTTTTCTAATAACTTGTCTGACAATGTATCTGATCCTTTATATTGCCAGCAGTAGTTCCCCTCTTGCCTTTTATCTTCTTGCTTTGATTCTATGCTGGTGTTGACTACTTCCAAGGCCATTTCAAGGTTGTCATGCAGGATACTTCCTTCAGTTCTTTCCTGTGCTAGATTCTCAATTTTTCAGATTCTGTTTATTACTTATTTCTTCATTTTTAAGGAAGCTGCTTCTGTAGGTTTCTTTAGAAATGGTGTTCTACTTTAATATTCCCGCAGGTGAGTCAAAATAATTGGGAAAGAGAGATTGGCAGTAGTGGGAAACTGCCGGGGGGGCATGGGTAGGGGGGTACACCTCATCAACAAGGGTACCTGCCTAATGAACATTTGTATACCTAACGCTGAATTATTGTTGGACGCCGGCCATGGAGGCCCACTGAGCATTAGGGATCAGGAAGGGCCATTGACCCTGAGACCACTAGGATGCGTTCAGGAGCTATTTGACCCTATTTCCTCCCTCTTTCTACTCAGCACTAACCAGATTAAGCTCCTGTGAGCTCAAAACACAAAAACTCTGAGACCGGGACGAACACAAGCTAACTTTAGAAGCTCATTGCTCCCATTCTTCCATAAACTGCAGTTTTGGCTTTCACACAACTTATAATTCAAACTCGTGTCACATCTAATGGCCTTAGTATTGGTCACAGGCTTCTGGGTCACGATCTTAGGATTTATTGGAGGTGTAAATTGTAGAATATAGTTTTAGAAGACAGTCATTTTGTTGAAAGAATGCGGCTGGGTTACTTGCAGGTAGCCCACTGTGAACATTGGACTGGGCCACATTCCAAACATTCTGGGATGGGTCACTTTCGTTTGTAAAGTAAATACTTAAGCTTCTATAGAATTGTTTAACTTGGCATAAATCAATCATCTTAGGATGAAAAAGGTTTATAGAATATATCAGTCACGGATTAGGTTATCCTTTGTTATGGGATTTTAAGATTATCATATGAAAAGGGTTTAAAGGTAATCATTGATTAAGTTTTCATGGATTAAGGTTTCTGGTTGGTGGGGGACGCCCCTCCCACATCTGACTTTGTGTATAAAAGACCCGTTGTAATTCCCAATAACTCACATTCGCTTCTGCACTAGACTGGAGTCTAGTCTCTTTCTTTCTCTCTTCTTCTCCTTAATCGCCAATGCCGTCTCCACCTTTGAGGTACCCTGAACCTGGCTGAAGCTGGTCTCCGGCAAATTATACTTCACATCTTCAAAATAAAAAATTAAAACAAACAAAACACACATTTTTTTCAGTGCTTTATGAAATAAGGAAAGTTTTACAGAAAGGATTTGATTAACTCCCAGGAAAACAAAAAAAAGTCAACTTTTCATTGATTTTAAGAATTAGTTGTGACTAGGTACAGTGGCTTACACCTATACTCCCAGCACTTTGGGAGGCCGAGGTGAGAGTATTACCTGAGTCCAAGTGTTTGAGACCAGCCTGGGAAACTTGGCAAGACCTCATCTCTACAATAAATCAAAAAATTAGCTGGGCATGGTGGCACATGCCTGGAGTTCCAGCTACTTGGAAGACTGAGTCAGAAGGATCACCTGAACCCAGCAGGTTGAGGCTATGGTGTCAGGTAGCATGCCACTGTGCCCCAGCCTGGGTGATAGAGTGAGACTCCAACTAAAAAAAAAAAAAAAAAAAAAAAAAAAAAAATAAATAAATAAATAAATAAGAATTAGTTACATGGAGGAATTATAGCTATATAGTATGTATTGCACTAAAAAGTATACATAGTTGGTGCAATTATTTGGTGGGGTATGGCTAGTGTAAATTATAGAATTAAATTAGACTCTAAGAAAAAAATCTTAAACAATAGTGACATAAAAAGTAGAAGATTATTTCTCACCCAAAAAATTCACCCTAGAAATGTGTCAAATAAATAATATAAACACATAATATTAAGGTAACATTTGAACACGTTACTCTAAATTCACACCTTTATTAGAATATGTAAGGACAAAAAGAGCTGTGAATAAATTTTGAACTACTTTTAATAGACTTGAGGTTGGTGACATTTATGTAGAAATTATTTAAAAAGTTTTTGTATGATGTAGACAGAGAAAATTAATATGCATTTTGGTGTTTGAAATCAGGATTCTTGCTGTGGGAGAAGGTTACCCAAGAGGGAGTGGGTGAAATAGAAGACCCCCATAGTGTTGTATTTTAGGCAGAGATACCAATGCAAATGGATGCATGACTTCTAGAATAATATATTTAACATTTCCATTCACTGAAAGTGCCTAGAAGCAATCACCACAGTAGCAAACACATAAACATACCTAATGCAGATTGTGTTTTCTAAAAATCTGGTTCCACTACCAGGAACCCCTCAAAAGACGTATCTGGTTCTAAATACAGTGCATGTGTGTGATGAGGAGAGCCTGGGATATCTTGTCATGCTAAGAAACAAGAAGTGTTTAAAGAACAATGGATTCATGTTAAAAACAAAACAGCATGGATGTGATTTTAATGGTATTCCACATTGAGGATCTAATTTGAGCACCAAAAAGAATAATAATGGAAATTGATTATAGTTCATTAAACAACAAAGAATCAATAGCTCCTACATGCTACTCAAGAGGAAAGGCCCATGAGAGAAAGACAACTAACATATGTATAAGGATAAATGGAATTAGAAGAATTATCATGTTGCAAACACACCATTGTATTGAGGCTCACTGAAGTTTGCTAAAACCATTAGGTGAAAATTTGATGGAGTAAAAGATAGTCAAAAAGCCTGAAAATATGACATCACAGATAATTACAAAGGGAAAGAGATTCACAAAACAGAAATTTGGCAGACCCATTTTGAACAAGTCATCAAACTTAGCATCACAATTTGTGACCTGCTGACATTGTATTCCTAGTGTTGCCACCTGCATGGTAGCATGCCAAAAATATTTAACTAGATTCAGTTTATAAGGAGAGATTCCAGATTGCAAAATACACTACAAGAAAAATTGCTGTGATACTTAAAAAATCAAAGTCCTGTAAAATAAAAAGAAGGTGGAGCAATCTATTATAGATCAAAGGAGATTAGACGTAAAAACTAAATGTAAGTGTGATTTTTGTTTGAATCTGAAATAGGGAAAAAGCTAAATGAGAAATTTTGAAATAAATGGAGAAATTTGTGAGTTGTTTAAAAAATAATATTATAAAATTAAATTAATAATATTATATAATTAAATAATACATAAATAACTATATAACAGTGTTGCTGAATTAATATTAAATTTCTTGAATGTGATCATATTACTGTGGTTATAGAGGAATGTCCTAGGTTAGGAAGTGCATAATAAAGTAAGAGGTAAAGTGTCATAATGTCTCTTACTTTCAAATGTTTGAGCAAAAAACATTTGAAAAAACAAAAACAAAAACCTAAAACCCAAAATGTGTGTGAGTATGTTAATTTCTTTCTGTGTCTAGCTTAGCAAACAATATTTTCTTCAAGAAAATTTTCCATATAAGTTGTCAAATTTATGGACACACTATCTTATTATTTTTAAAATAAATGTAGGGGTACACTATCCTCTTATTTTCTTTTTAATAATGAATCACTGGGGGTATAAATAAGGATACTATTCTGTCCTTTCTTTCTTTTTTCCCCTGTAATGTTTTGCTATTTTTTAAAATCACTTTGTTAATATCAAAGAACTTCATTGATTTTCTCTACTGTATGTCTGCTTTGTATTTCATTGACTTATATAAGCTTGTCATTTTGTATTTCCTTTTTTAAAAGTTGTTTGGGAATAATTTGCTGGATAACTTGTATGTTTTCTTGAAACAAAAGCATATATCATTCATCTCAATTTTTTCTTTTTTGTCCATTGCTAACTAACTAACATCCCAAGAGTTTCAATTCATCCTAGTCTTACATTTTTATGATGTCTTTTGTGACTCATACATTTTCAAGGAGTTTTACTTAATTTCTTGATATTTAGGGATTATTCAGTATATTTTTTTTTGGTAAATGCTACTTTTTCACTTAAAAATGTGCATTCTGTAGATATTAAGTGCAGGTTAATTAGTCTATTAAGTCATTATGAGGTACTGTACAAGGAATGCTAAAAATCTCTAACTTAGCCGAGCTCGGTGGCTCAGCCTGTAATCCCCCGCCTTTGGAAGGCTGAGGTGAGTGGATTGCCTGAGCCTGCGGGTTCGAGTCCTGCCTGGGTAGCGAGACCTCATCTCTACAATAAATCAAACAAAAAAAAATCAGCCGGGCGTGGTAGTGCATGCCTGTAATTCCGACTACTCGGAAGGCTGAGGCGGAAGGATCGCTGGAGCCCAGCAGGTTGAGGCTGCGGTGGCTGGGAGCAGCCACTGCACTCTAGTCTGGGCGACAGAGTGAGACTCCAACTCAAAAACAACAACAACAAAAAAATCTCTAACTTTCTGAGTTTGCTTCTCTTATTTTAGATTTGTCATTTTTGGTTTATAAATTTGAAGGCCATGTTATTAGTTGCATATGTATTTAGGTTGCTGTGCCTTCCTGAAGGATTGATCCTTTTATCATTATGGACTGATCCCCTTTACCTTTTCAAATGCCTCTTGGCTTTAAGTCTATTTTGTCTGGTACGAATATAGCCAAATGAGTCTTTGTTGTTGTGGATTTTATAATTGCATGATATATCATTTTCCATAATTTTATTTCCAAACTACCTTTGTCCTTGAATGTAAAGTGTGCATTTCGATTGTATTACAGCCAACATATTATTTGGTCTTATTTTTTGCATCCAGACTAACAATCTTTTCCTTCTAATTGGAGTATGAGGGAGTCCTGGACTTGCCTCACAGATTTAGACAGTCCATTTGATTCTTTCATAGGGATTGCTGCTAAAATTGCCACTTTTATTCATTCTCTAAGGCAACACAAAACATACTCATACAATTGTCTGCAAGTCTACTTGCATTGTTATCTTTTAAAAAATTATTTGTTGAATGTTCATGCCACTTCTTATGTCCATTGTTCACTTTATTACTTGTTAGATAATATTGCAAAAGAACCATAGAGTGCTGCACACTAGGCTAGGTTTTTGGTTGTGTTACAGCTTTAGTAAGACTTGACTTATTTCTGGTTTTTTCCTTAGTTGTGGCCCTTCCAGGTTTTGATTAAAATTCCAGCTGGTCTTTTTTCCTCAGTCCTGAATGACGACGGATGATTTTGTTCTTCCCTTTGTGGATGATCAGTTTAGCTCTTTAGTCTTCCTTCCTATGCAATTTCAAATTACAGCATGCTTATAAGGAATGCCCTGGCTATGTACTTGTGGTGGGCTTCCTCTCTCTCATGGAAACTTTCCCTATGCTTTGTGAGAATATGGACTATTTCACTCTTCTTTGTAATACTCCCCCTCCCCCCAACTCCCAGGCTCCATTTTCTCCAGTACCTCCACTCTGGGGCAAACTGGCTGTTTGCCTAGAGTTGAGTTTTGAATGTGTCATGGCAGCCTCATGAAACAAGTAACAGCTCTGGCTCCATTGGGTTCTCTTTTCCCCTGTTGTAGGTGCTCTTCCAGGGATAACTTGGACCCTTACCTGTGCCAAATGGATTAAAGCTGTAAGGGATAAGAATAGACAGTGGACATCCACTATGGAAAGTTCTTCCCTGCCTAAGATTTTAGTTTATTTCATTCTTCTTGTTTCCCTAAGACTCTGACATCAGTCAAATAGGACTTTTCAAAATGTATCTATGTCTTTCTAATAATTTCACTAGAAAAATTGGCCTTCCTACCATATGTTACTTAGAAGTGGAAATAGTCCCTCTTACTAAGATTTTTGGTAATTGCGCTTTTACTTTATTTTATATGTTTATTTAATAATAAAGTTAGTAATCCCAACTCCTTTTTAGTTTATACGTTCTAGAATAATATATATAACATTATTAATATAAAATAAAATCATAGTCTATTATACTGTTTTTGTTTGCATTGTTCATCTTTATATTAGTGAAAAAAATCCATATTTATACATATAGTTGTAGTTCATTTTTTATTGCTATTTAGGGTTCTATTTTATGAATTTACTAAAATGTGTTTCTATATCCTATTGATTATGAAAATATAAAGATTCGCATAGTTAACTTGTGTGGCATTTCAAGTCAGGGATGCTGGCTTCTTTCTTGTTACTTTGCTATGTAACATTTTTCTTACCAAATTTACCTCATGGACTCAGGTGATTTCTCAAGCTCCAGTCATTACATCCACATTCTGGGGAGCAGGAGAGAGGAAAAGAAGGAGATGTCTTTTAAAGACATCTTCTGGAAGCTGTTTACATTATTTTCACTTACTCCCAATGGTTAGAATTTCATCATTTGATTACATCCAGGTACATTCTGGGATATTATATCCTGGCATATTCATTTTTAATTTTGAGGAGTCCCCATATGTTTAGATAAAACTGAAGTTCATTATTATGGAAAAAGTGGAGAATGGCTCAAAGGGGAAAACTACCAGTTTCTGTCACATTAATAATAAGCAATCTATTACCATATTTCTATATATTATTAATGGTTAGTCTGTTTCCCCCAACTGATTTTAAATTTACCCCCAAAAAGATATTTTCATTTAAGAAACTATTATGCTCATATTGACATATTGATTAAGTGTGATATATATAGTTATTAAAATATCAGTAATGTATGGTTTTAGACATATTTTTGTTGCCAGCATAGTGTATGATTTTTGGAGACTGTCCTTGTGATAATCATAGTATATAAACATGCTACAAAAAACAAATCATTCACTTGACAAGGCAAAGTAAACTCTGAAGAAATAAATTATGAGAAATTCCAATGTTTATTTTCCACTGATGATAGTATTTGATATTTAACAAATTGTATATTGTAAATAAACAAATGCAGAGCCACATATATGATTTACAGGATTTAAAAATAGCATCATGGTGTGATTCTGACTGTAAGAGTATTTCCTTTTTAAGAAAAAAGTCATACTAGTTATACATTACACGTTAAATCATAATTTCAGTTACTTGACAGTTTTGATTTCACCAAAATGTCAATTACTATAAATTCATAATGTTTACACTCTGCTGTTAGTGTGGAATAAATGTGTTCAGTATTTCTGTCTTTTTGATAGTTATGGGTCACAAAAGATTACATTAGCTTCTGAGTATTTACAAATCTGTGAATGCATACGAATTTTAAAAATTGTCTCTGAGTCACAAAGAATGTGGTAGCATTAATATATTGTATGCTTGTCCAAGGAAACCAAAAGGATAATGATAAAACAAATATTTGAACATAAACTACATTTGAGACTAATTTGAAGCTCAGTTTCAATCACTTACAGTCCAGGTGCAATCTTTTATCATTAAATCGTAAAGACAGCTGGGTCCAGTTTGCAACATGAATCTCTTGGGATTAGGAGGAGGAGACAGGTGAGATAAAAACGTATCTACTAATTGTCTGCTTTCCCTCTGTAGAAATATTAGTTTGGAAAGAGAGAACCCAGGCAAAGCAAGCAAACTTTACTATATGAGATCTATTCTAAGACAAGATTCAGAGAATGACTTTGCTCTTGCTAAGATGGAAATTATAGCTCTAATTTCCTCTGTGTATTCTCAGTCAATTGAAATTGAAAGTGATTATTATTTCTGGAAGGATGTAAAAATTAAGGATGCATCACATAAAAATGGAATAATAAGAAAAATCTGCCAACAATAGAAGGAAAATAATTTGATTAAAACATCAGAAAGAGTTGAGGATGTGAGCAGTTCTGCAGAGCGTTTTTGGAATAAGAGAAGCCTAAAATCGACTGCAAGTTGTTAGAGGAGATGAATGCAAAAGCAATGGGCCATGCTGAGGATGTGCAGAACATACTTCTAAGAATTGTACATAAGTTAATCAATTTAATTTTTATTAAATAGTACTATGAAATATATATGATGATATTGCCCCATTTTATAGAAGAGAAAACCAATGTATGGGGAAGTTTTGTAATTTGTTCGAGGTCACACAGTAAATGGTACATAAATCTTCTGGTTGCAGAATCTGCAATTTTTGCTGCTTCTGTAATGAAAAACTTTCTGAATGAAGGCAGATATCAGAAAGACTGGGCTTATATTTTAATATAAAAAAGCATGGTATGCTCCATTTGCAGTAAGAACAAGCCATAGAACTAGTTAAAGCATCTACTAAGGTTGATGATTTTAACTTTCAGTAGTTGGAGAGTTGAAGCCCTGCAAATACATTATGGAATATATTAATGCTACCACATTTCTTTGTGACTCAGAGACAAATTTTAAACACATTATGGAAGGGAAGATTGACTTCCGGATTATGGTAGGACAATCTGAAGTTCAGGGACAAAATTTGGATGAGGTAGGGAGAAGAGTAAAGAACAAAGTGCTTTTTCATGCAGAAGACCAAATGTAAAGATGGGCTTGTCATTTGTCAGAATTTTCATACTTTCAGAATGGGTAAAAGAACCAATAAAGGATTGTTTGAGGGAGCCAAAACAACAAAAAAGTAATGTTATCGATCAGAAAAATAAGTGTATTTTTTTTCTGCTAAAGCATCAAGATGTTACTTGGCATCCATCTAAGGAATAGATTGGTTACCAGAGTCAGAAAAAGACCGCGAACCTCTTAACATCTTTTTGCGCTGCTAAATAGAATGTAACTCAGAGTAATTTGTCAATATCATGACTAAATTTTTTCCACAGAGAGTGTGAAGTGACTGATCCCAATTTCAAAAATTCAAGGCATCTCTCATGAGGACAACTAACAAGGGCGCATGGAAAAAAGTAGCAGTAGACAAGTATAATTCTCTGTAAACATCTAATGTTTGGAGAAGGTAACTTGTAGTAGAGGGGAAAAGTGCAGCCTATTTGGAATTTTAACACAATAGTTTCTTTCCACGAGTAGTGCCTCCAATATTTTTTATTTTCTTTGATATTGAGGACACTTACATTCTCAGAATCTGTCTGTATTTCCCATAAAATCAAGACAGAAGTGCCAGCATAATAGTATTGAGTGTTACATGACACACTCTGTTAAATTTCTGCACAGAGCCCAACTTGATAATTATTAATCTTTCCTGGTCACCTCTAATATTGTTTCAGCAATTTCATCTTACAAATATTATTCTGATATTGTAATATTTCATTTTGCAAATATTTTTATAATATTGTTATGTCCTTACTTACAGTAACTGTTAGCAAAGCTCAAAGAGGTAAAAGTTATATTTTAGAATTTATTTTGCTGGTGGCAAGGTCAAGTTGTTCTATCGGGGTTCAATGAGCAGCCCAGAGTAGATGATGATTTAATCAGGGACTGAAAATCCTGTAGGGTACAGCCCTTAGCCTTGACCACAGGATGGTGAAGGCAGCATTCCAGCACTGTGCCATGTGCCAGATCATGGACAAGAAGAAATATGATCTGAAAGGTGCAAACTCTCTTACACTCTCATTCCGTGATCTGAAATGGAGTCCCAAGACTTGAAGACCAACAGTAGTATGGGCCAGCTGGGAAGACAGGAGCTCAGGAGAAAATCCTGACATTTTAACATGTGATATTGTGCATACTGTGATGATGGGATGAGCAAGTTGCAATGAGAACGTGGATGAAATAACAAGTAATTCAGCATTTTAAAGTAAGAGACATCTTTTCTCAGCCCTTGTCTTTATTGGTTTCTATTAGAATTTTACAGTGTTGACAGGATAAAAATAGACTTTCCTTTCATTGGTTTATGTGAAAATTGTACTTTTCTGTGAGTTTTAAAGTGTGCTGTTCTTATCAATTCTTAAGATTTCAGTTTCTATATTTTGGTGTTTTTCGAGGGTATTGAGAGAGGAGGAAGGAAGAAACTGGTCAGGCAGACAGTTAGGGTGAGACCCTGGTGGAACTTCCTCAAACTGGCAATGGTCTGGCATCTGCAGGACCAAGCTGCAAGTTCCAGATGGAGTTCAGGGACTGGACTCCCATCTCCTTTTGGCATGCTTTTCCCCAATTAGCCTTCATCCCTTCCTCTCCTGATTGGTCCTTTGAACTATTATGCCTCTTTCTGATTAGTACATTTTCAAGCCTACCTGCCATCCAATCAGCATGCATTTCCTCATTCTGAAGATATATATAAAACTCTGAACTCAGACTCATCGGTGCAACCCACTTGTGGGTCCCTTCACACTGCCAAGAACGTTCCTGGTGCTTAATAAACTTGAACTTACTCTTCCATGTCCATGATCCTTATTCTTCTTGGTCTTGAGACAAAAATACAAAACTCGCTGAACTAAAAGAGCTGTGATGGAACTTGCCAAACTAAAAGAGCTGTACTCTCTGAACTAAAAGAGCTGTACTCGTCAGATTATAAAAAGCTGTAGCATTTTGGTCTCGAGTCCAGGATGCCGAAATGATCACCACGGTAGAAATGTGTTCTTCAAAACTTTTAATTGAATTAAGTGACCTGTATCTGAATATAACAATTCCTTCAATACTTCACTTTTAAAATAGTAATTTAATAAAAGCAGATGTTTGGAATCAATAAAATTGAAGATTGGAAAGGGAGAGGGTGATAAATTAAGTGGCGTTAAACCTTGGGAGAAACAGAAAAGCTGACTCAAGACTATTAAAATGGAGGAGATGAATGGAGAAGAGTGAGGAGTCAGGTGAAAAATAAGGTTGAAAAAGATAGGCTATAAAGTTCTCCAAGACACAGTTGTCCTGGACATACGTTCAGTTGAATAATCTTTCTAAAAAGTGAGACTTACTATAAGTTTTCCCTCCGAACCTCTGAAGTTTCAGCATTCCCCTTTCATCCTGACAAACCATGACTGAATGAGCTAAGAATGTTAAATTAATGGAAGCTGTTTCTTCTTTTCCTATTAAACTTTCAAGATATTTTGTGGGTCTGGAGTCCTAATTCCAATCATGAAGCTATCAGTAGCACATTTAAGAAACATTAATGGACATCAAGCAGCAGTCCAAAAAACAAGTTAGTTGCTAGAGATAGAAAGAGGAATAGAAACTTTGCCAAAAGGGAGGGCATACCTCATCAACATGGGTACCTGCACAATGAATATTTGTGTACCTAACCCTGAATTGTACCCCACAATTTTAAAATAAAAGTAAAATAAAAAATAAAAATTGCCATAGTCTAGGAGGGCGGACAAACAGATGTGGAAACAAATTCTCATGCAAGGTGCATATTGTCATGGAGGCATGCATCAAGTGCTATATCAAGCGATGGAGCAAGGGTTTGCATACAGGGGATGAGGAAGACTGTCCGATGCTGTTGGTGTGGAAGGGGCGAAAGGATGGGATTCTAAGCCCTCTGGCCCCTCTCCCACATTTCTTCCACGAGTTCAATCAGAGGAGACTTTTCTTTGACCCGTTTACAAATTCAAATCCTCCACTCAGTTCATTTGGGGAAAAAAATTCAATGCCTAATAAAAATGAAAAATCCCGTTTTTCAAGATCACACATCTATCAGAAGCAATTAGATTTCACTGGGTGTCACAATATAAATTGCAAACATTTTCCTTGGTTAAATCTATATTTTAAATATTTATGCAAAGTATATCTAATGAGAAAATATGAATACAAAATACTATATTAGCCCCCAATATATCTCCCTGATGAAGGGAGAAAATGTGAACATTATAGAGGGAGACCTCTAGATGTTGTTTTGAATCTTGTCCACATCTGTCTTCTCAGAGGTAACAATTGGATGGAATTTAAAGATTATCATTCCTACACACGTTACTAATATACTATATGGTTTTACAGAAGTTGAACTTTATATGATTGGTACCACACTGTTGTTTTTTTTCTTTCTGCATCTTGGGTTTCAACCACTTGTTTTAAAGATTTATCCATGTTGACAAATGCGCCTCTGTTTTATTCATTTTCAGGGTTGAATGACATTCTCTTATTAGAATGTACCACAATTTATAATTTGTTTTCAGGTTGGTCTCATGTATTTTTTCTGTTTTTAATAAAACTGTGTGCTAGGCAGAGATCTAAGATGCCAAGACTCGTAACCCCTCGTATACATGTTCTATATAATTATATACTTATGATCGTGGGCAAGACTAAGGGTGGGAAGAATTTTACCCATCCCCCCTGATTAGGTTACATCATAAACCACAGATGAAGGCATCTTGAAATGTACTTAAAATTGAAATTAACTGACTTTGAGTTATTCAAAAGAAAGATTATGCTAAGTGGACCTGACCTAATAAGATGAGCCCTTAAATGAAACTGAACCATTTCTGAAAGAAGAGATACATATACTGCAATAAATCCTCTTGATGGCCCCAAATAAGCAAATATCTGCGTTGTGAACTACCAGGGCGACCTCCAGTTGCTGTAGTGTTCATGCCTACAGTCACAAGGAACTGAATTCTGCCAACAACCTAAATGAGCTTAGAAAAGGCTCCCTAGCCTCAGAAGAGATCTCATGCCTGGCAGACACTTAGATATCAGCCCTGTGAGATCTCAGGAGAGGGTCCATCCAGCCTGTGTCCAGATGCCTGACCCTTGAAAACTGCAGGATAATCAATTGATGTTCATTTATGCCACTCAGTTTTAGCAATTTGTTACACAGCAGTAGAAAACTAGTACAGCAGCTTTTACAAATGTTGCTATATATTTCTAGTGCACTTGAATGAATTTTTTTAGGTATAGGCATACTTACATAGGGCTTCACTTACTGGGTTGTGGGATGCCCATGTTTTTAACCCTCTTAACATCACTACAAACTGTGTACAAAATATCAGCCAGCCTTCCTAGAAGAAGAGCTAACTATCAAGTCATTAATCTTGCAACCAAGACTTCTCTATTTTTTTTTCTTTCCCCCTCCCAGAAAAGTCCTTTTCTAACATACTCTAATAGTAGAATAGAATATGAGCACATTTTTTTCCCTAAGAATTTATATTGTAGATTTACTTCTCACATTGTATAGTGTAATAACCACATTCTTAAAGTCCAAAATATTACTGCAATAGTAGTTAGGAATGCTAATTTTTAATGTGTAACTACTGTTTTTGTTGTTCTATTATTTTTTGTTTTTGTTTTCTTTTTCTGTTATTTTTTTGAGAATGAGCTCATTAGTTCATTTAATGTATCCACTGGAAGACCGTAGAATACAATATTCATGTCTAGAGTGCCCTTCAAATGTATGAGCAATGCTGAAAAAAATCAAAGATCATTTATGCACATTAGAGGCAGGCACAAAAGAAAGGTCACTAGTTTTGCCTCTGCTGATTTATATGTGCCCATGTTGTTAGCAATGCAACAAAATCATAACCTGAAACCTGTAGATTGTCTTTTTTCCATATCCATTATTATAAAACAAAACTAAGATATACAGTGATATAATTTCACATGACATTTTTTGAAATGTTGTTAAACACCAATACCTATTATAGACAATACAAAAATTAATTTTCCCCAGGTAACAGATGTGAAGTTTGCCTCTTATTTTTCTTGTGAAACAATTGAAGATCTTTTATTTATTTTAATCATTGTTATTATATTTAGAACATAACATTTTTCTTTTAAACATCCAGAATATTGTTCAATAGTCTCTTGGCAGTTTCAGATTTAATAGACAATATTTGGGGCTTCAATTTTTCACCAGTGGTATTGTTGATACTCTATATTCCTTCATAATTTTGCTAAGGCAGGTATTTGAGAGTGAGTTTAGCCGACCACTGAAAATACTCATTGCATGTGGCCTTGTTTCTCTCTATGTAGGCTCTGAATCTGAGGAGAAAAGAAAGAAAGAAAAACGTTTTTTGTTGTTAAAATTAGCATCCCTCCCACAAACATACACATAATTCCATCATTCCAATGGTGGAAAAGTGATAAATTTTAGTTTAAAACAATTCTAAAAATAAGAGCCCTGGATGGTGGCCCATTTTTGAGATTGTGGGTATTCTGAATGTCTTCAGGAAGCATTCTCCTTGAATGTCAAGTTTTCCATTTGACAGTATGTTCCATTCATTGATATCTGTAGGGAAGAACCAGATCTGATTGAATTTTTAATTATTTTATTTTTATTTGAGATTCAGGGATACATATGCCTGTTCATTACATGAACATATTATTTAGTGGTGAGGAGTGAACATTGTGCCTTGAAGGTAGTTTCTGAACCCTACCCACCTCAGTGTCCCCAGTGTCTATTATTTCCATCTATTTAGCTTCCACATATGAGAGAGAACACGTGGTGTCTGATTTTCCATTTCTGAGTCAGTTTACTTAGGATGATAATGCCAGCTCCATTTCATGTTGCTGCAGGGAACAGTATTTCATTTTTTTATGGCTGCATAGTATTCTATGGTGTATATATACCACATTTTAATTATCCAGTGATCAGTTGATGGGCCTTTAGGTTGATTCCATGTCCTTGCAATTGGGAATTGTGCTGTGATGAATATCACAGGTACGGTTGTCTTTGTTAGATAATGACCTCTGTTCCTTAGGGTTGATACCTAGTAGAGTGATTGATGGATCAAATGGGAGACCTACTTTTAGTTTTTTGAGTGATCTACATACAGCTTTCTATAGAAGTTGTACTAATTTACACTCCCACAGTGTATAAGGGTTCTCTTTTCTTTGCATCTGTGCTAGTATCTATTTTCTGATTTTTTTAATAATGACTACTCTGACTGGTGTAAGGTAGTATATCTCATTGTAGTTTTAACTTGCATTTCCCTGATGATTAATGATGTTGAGCATTTTTTTCATATGCTTGTGGGCCATTTGTATATCTTCTTTTGAGAGATGTCTATTCATGTCGTTTGCCCACTTTTTAATGGGAGTATTTTCTTTTATCTTGCTAATTTGTTTGATTATAGGTTCTGGATATTAGTCTTTTGTCAGACGTATAGTTTGTGAATAGCTTCTCCCATTATATAGGTTGCCTGTTTGCTCTGTTGATTCTTTTGCTGTGCAGAGCCTTTTTAGTTTAATTCAGTCCCATTTATTTATTTTTGTTTCAGTTACGTTTGCTTTTGGGGTCTTAGCCATCAATTCTTTGCCTAGGCTGAAGTCCATAAGAATTTTTTTTAAGTGTTGTTCTAGGATTTTTATAGGTTCAGCTCTGATGTTTAAGTCTTGAATCCACCCTGAGTTAATTTTTGTATACGGGGAAAGATAGGGATCAAGTTTCATTTTTCTGCATGTAGCTATCCAATTTTCCCAGAACCATTTATTGAATAGGGTGTTCTATCCCCAGTGTGTGTTTTCGTCTGCTTTGTCAAAGATTACTTGATTGTAGGTTGATTTGTGTGTGTTGATTTTGTATCTTGAAACTTTACTGAATTCATTAATCAAGACCAGGCGTCTTTTTTTTTTTTTCAATATGTTTTATAATGGTTTTGTGGGGTACAGTTATGGGTTAGGTGTACAATTACATTTCATTCAGGCACCCTGTTGATAAGAGGTGTTTCCCCTTCCCCAGACAGATATTTGCTACTGTTAATCCCATCCCACTCATAGTTTCCCAGTACCGTCAGTCATTTTCTTACAGTATTACATTGGATGTTCAAGGTCCATTATATGAGTGAGAACATGTGATACTCGGATCTTTGTTTCTGTGAGAGGTCACTCAGTATTATAGACTCTAGTTCCATCCAGGTTACTGTGAAATTCATGATTTTGTTCTTTTTTATGGCCGTGTAGTATTCCATCATGTATATGTACCACATTTTTAAAATTCAGTCCTCTTTTGATGGGCAGCATGGTTTTTTCCAGGTTCTTGCTATTGTGAACAATGCTGCGATAAACATACATGTGCAGGTATCTTTTTTATAGAGTGATTTGAGTTCTTCAGGGTATATTCCCCGTAGGGGGATTGCGGGGTCATATGGAAGGTCGATATTTAGAGCTTTTAGGAATCGCCACACTGCTTTCCACAGAGGTTGCACTAGTTTACACTCCCACCAACAGTGTAGACGTGTTCCCTTTTCACCACACCCTCTCCAGCAGCTGTTATTTTTTGAGTTGTTGATAATTGCCATTCTGACTGGAGTTAGGTGGTATCTCAGTGGTGGTTTTGATTTGCATCTCCCTGATGATTAGTGAGGTTGAGCATTTCTTCATGTGTTTGTTGGCTGCTCGGATGTCCTCTTTTCTGAAGTGTCGGTTCATATCTTTTGTCCATTTGATAATGGGATTGTTTGTTTTTTTCTTTTCAGTATGTTTTAGTTCCTTGTAGATCCAGGATGTTAAGCCTTTGTCAGACCTGGTGTTGGCAAATATTTTTTCCCAATCTGTAGGCTGTCTCCCTGCTCTCTTGATGGTTTCTTTGGCCTTGCAGAAGCTTGTCAGTTTAATAAGGTCCCACTTGTTTATCTCCTCTCTTATGACCTGTGGGTTTCGGGTTTTGTTCAGGAATTGGATGCTAGTTCCGACTTCCATGAGGGTATTTCCTTCCTTTTCTAAGGTTCTTATGTTTTGAGGTTTTACATTTAGGTCTCTGATCCATTTGGAGTTAACCTTTGTGCATGGGGATAGATAGGGGTCCTGTTTCAATCTTCTGCATGTGGTCAGCCAGTTTTCCCAGCACCATTTACTGAATAGATTCTCCTCTCCCCAGTGGTAGGTGGTGGAGGCCTTGTCGAAGATGAGTAGGTTGAGAAATTGAGGTTTTGCTTCTGGAATCTCAATTCTATTCCATTGATATATATGCCTGTTCCTATACCAGAACCAAGCTGTTTTGATGATTGTAGTTTTATAGTAAAGTTTGAAGTCTGGTAATTTTTTACTGCCTGCTTTGTTTTTTTTTTGCTGAGGATTGGGTTCTGACTATGCTTGGTTTTTTGTGTTTCCATATGAATTCCTGTATTGTTTTTTCTAGGTCTGAGAAGAATGTTGCTGGTAATTTGATGGGTATTGCATTGAATTTGTAGATTCCTTAGGTGAGATGGACATCTTCACAATGTTGATTCTTCCAATCCATGAACATGGGATATTTTTCCACTTATTTGTGTCATCTTTGATTTCTTTGAGCAGTGTTTTGTTATTTTCATTGTAAAGGTCTTTCACGTCTCTGGTTATGAAGATGCCAAGGTATTTCATTTTTTTTGTGGCTATTGTGAATGGAATTGTGTTTCTTATTTGGGTTTCTGTTTGTTTATTATTGGTGTAGAGAAATGCGATTGTCTTTTGTACATTTATTTTGTATCCTGAGACTTTGCCAAAGGATTTTATCAGTGTAAGGAGGTTTTTGACAGATTCTCTTGGGTTTTCAAGGTACACAATCATATCATCTGCAAAGAGAGATAACTTGACTTCCTCTTTTCCTATTTGGATACCCCTGATTGCCTCATCTTCTCTGATTGGTCTAGCCAGGACTTCCAATACTATGTTGAACAGGAGGGGTGAGAGTGGGCATCCTTGTCTTGTTCCAGTTTTCAGGGGAAATGGTTCCAATTTTTGTCCATTTAGGAGTATCCTGGTTGTGGGTTTCTTGTAGATGGCTTTTACTATTTTGAGGTATGTTCCCTGTATGCCTAGATGTTCAAGGGTTTTTATCAAGAAGGGGTGCTGGATTTTATCAAAAGCTTTTTCTGCATCTAATGATATGATCATGTGGTTTTTGTTTTGACATCTGTTGATGTATTTAATTACATTTATGGTTTTACGAATGTTGAACCAGCCTTGCATCCCAGGAATGAAGCCTACTTGGTCATGATGGATGATTTTTTTTTTTTTTTGAGTTGGAGTCTCACTCGGTCATCCAGACTGGAGTGCAGTGGTCGCTCCCGGCCACTGCAGCCTCGCCTGCTGGGCTCCGGCGATCCTTCCGTCTCAGCCTTCAGAGAAGCCGTAATTACAGGCATGTGCTACCACACCTGGCTGATTTTTTTGATTTATTGTAGAGATGAGGTCTCGCTGCCCAGGCAGGTCTCAAACACGTGGGCTCAGGCAATCCACTCACCTCAGCCTCCCAAAGGCACGGGATTATAGGCTGAGCTACTGAGACCGGCATGATGGATGATTTTTAAGATGTATTGCTGAATTCGGTTTGCTAGGATCTTGTTGAGAATTTTAGCATCTATGTTCATCAAAGATATTGTCCTGTAGTTCTGTTTCTTTGTTGGATCTTTACCTGGTTTGGGTATCAATGTGATGTTGGCTTCGTAAAATGATCTGGGGAGAGTTCCATCTTTTTCAATCACCTGGAATACCTTCAGCAGGATTGGTATCAGCTCCTCTTTAAATGTCTTGTAGAATTCTGCTGACAACTGTTAAATACTTTTATATCTTTTATTTAATGAGATGTCAAGCAGTTACAACTGTCACCTAGCATTTCATTAAATGAATAAACCACTTACTTCTTCTGTTTTCTTACTGAATGATCAGTAGGCTGTTTTCCATTTTTTAATCTTTATAATTATTGCCAAAAAATAGAAAACTGTGTAATACATGTTTTCATGAACATAGGTCCAATCTTCAGGACATAACCTAGAAGCAGAATATGTAGGTCAAAGATATGCATATTTTGAATGTAATCAGATAGATACCAATTGCTCTCTGATGTCACCAATTTACACTCCCACCAGTACACTACTGGTATGTACAAGAAGGTTTCTGTTCCTCAAATCTTCATCAATCTTTGCCAAGATGATAGGTGTGAAATATTTCATTGTTCCTGTATCAGTTTTTCCATTGCTGCCTTAACAAATTACTACAAACAGTGTCTTAAAATAACAAGCATTTATTATCTCATGGTTCTGGAAGTCAAAAGTTTGGATTCAGAGCGGCTCAGCTGGGTCCTGTGTTTAGAATCTCACAAGGGCAAAATTACAGTGTTTACTGGCTTGTGTTTCTTTCTGGATGCTTCTTTCAAACTCATTCAAGCTGTTTGTCAAATTCAGATTCCTTTATTTTATTTTATTTTATTTTTAAACTGGCTACCAGCCAGTGGCAGTCTTTGCTCCTAAAATCTACAAATATTTCTTCTGGTTCTTATCTTGTGGTTCTCTTCTATTAGTGGTAGGTTAAGGCCTTCTCACTCTTTGAATTTCTCAGACTTCTTATACCTACCCTCTCTCTTGCTAGCTGGAGAAAGTTTTCTGCTTTAAATGACTCATTTAATTAGATTGGGCCCATCTGGGTGATCCAGGCTACTGTCCCTATCTCGAGGCCCAAAACCTTAACCACATCTATAAAGTCCATTTTGCGATGTAAGGTAACAATTATAGTTTCTAGGAATCAGGACCTGTTTGGATAATTTTTCTTTTCTTATGGATTTGTTGTAGTTTATTTTATACCATGGCTAATATTATATTTTTCAGTATTGTTCATTGAAAATATTTTGAAACTATAACTTAATTTTTAAATGAGTTTATGATATCTCACAGTATTCAAAGCTTTCACATTTTAATTTGGTCAAAATTTTAAATAATTTTTCCTTAACTCTGATATTATAAAACATTCATCTATAATATTCTCTAAAAGCTTTTTGGTTTTATTCTTTTTCCTTTCCTTATGTGTGTGTTTAAATGATTTTTGAATTGATTTTTAAAATGCATGGAGAAATATCTGTATATTTTACCTTTAATAAAATTGATCTCAACACTATTTGCTAGTACTGATGTCTTCTGTGGTATGGATATAAAATTCTCATATACAATTCATATTTTGGTCTTTTGGCTCTATACTTAATGACTAATATAATAATAATATTATATAATTATTAACTATGTTAAATAATTTTCCTCTGATAAGTAAATTTTTGTCTTATTAACCTTACTAGAGTTTCCCTTGGCTAGTCTTTCCACGTTTGTTCTAATTTGCTCACCTGCCTAAGTTTTGTAACAATGTCTTTAGGAATTTTAAGTACTACATTGCATTTGTAGCTCATATTGTCAATAAATATCATCTTTATAATACAGGCCTCCTTTCACTACAAAAAGAGAAATGCAGATTTTTACATTTTATGATAGCTATTATACATTTTCCCGAAGTCTTTATTTTGTTAGACTAAATTCAAGAAGCTTACAGCTTTTGTTTATAATCTTGATGACATTACGTTCTTAATTATTTGATCATTTTGGCTGTGTATACAAATGCTCTCAACTTTGTTATTGATTTCTATGAAGAAAATGTTCTAAATTCCTTTACTTTTAATAGTTTGCAGCGTCTCTTGGACTTTCTGTGTAAGCAAACATAACTGTGGATGTTATAATCTTGTTTCTTTGTTTCAAATTTTCATGTTTTTATTTATTTGTCTTGTCTTACTGTATTGTCTAAAATTCCCACAATATTGTGAAGGGTGATGAATGATGGTGTTTATTAATGTTTTGTTTATTCTTAAGTCTCATACAATTTTTGACATGCTCTTTTTTTATTTTAAAGATGTGGAGCACAACTCAGGATTAAGTATGCAAGTGGTCATTGTACGGGTAAGTTTGGGCCTCCCTTTGGTCATCACTTTGCATGGTTTGAGATCAGGTACCCTTATTGATGTGGGTCCCCCTCAACCCCAGCAGTATCCCACTACTGCCAATCCCTTTCTTATAGTATTATGGTAAATGTTCAGGGTCTGCTTATGAGTGAGAACATGTGGTACTCTGTTCTTTGTTTCTGTGATAGATCATTGAGTGTTATAGACTCTAAATCCATCCAAGTCATTGTGAAGTCCATATGTTTGTTCTTCTTTATAACTGTGTAACATTCCATTGTGTATATATACCACATTTTTTTAATCCAGTCCAGTTCAATGGGCAGTGCAGTTGGTTCCATGTTTTTGTTATTGTGAATAGTGCCACAATAAACATGCGTGTGCAGGTATCTTTTTGTAGAATGATTTGAATTCCTCCAGGTATATTACCAGCAGGGGGATTGCTGGGTCATGTAGAAGGTCAGTCTAGTTCTTTTAGAAATTGTCACACTGTTTTCTAAAGAGATTGTACTAGTATGCACTCCCACCAGCAGTGTAGAAGTGATCCCTTTTCTCCACATCCTCGCCATTATCTGTTGTTTGTTTTATTTTTAAAATTTTTTATTTTAAAGACATGGAATACAATTCAGGGTTAGATATAAAAGGTTCATTATGTAGGTACCGTTGTTGATGAGGCGTGCTCACCCTTCCCTGGCAGTTTCCCACTTCTGACAATCCCTTTCTTATAGTATTACGATAATTGTTCAAGGTCTGCTTATGAGTGGGAACATGTGGTACTTGGTTCTTTGTTTCTGTGATAGATCATTCAGTATTATAGAGTCTAAGTCCATCCAAGTTGCTGCAATGTTCATAATTTTGTCCTTCTTTATGACTGTGTAATATTCCCTCATGTATACATACCATATTTTTTTATCCAGTCCTCTTTTGAAGGGCAGCATGGTTGGTTCCATGTTTTTGCTATTGTGAATAATGCTTCAATAAACATGTGTATGAAGGTATATTTTTTGTAGAGTGATTTGAGTTCCTCCGGGTATATTCACAGTAAAGAGGGATTGTGGGGTCACATGGAAGGTCGATTTTTAGATATTTCAGGAGTCACTCAACTATTTTCCACAGAAGTTGTACTAGTTTACACTATCACCAACAATGTAGAAGTGTTACCTTTTCCCCCATATCCTCTCCAACATCTGTTGTTTTTTTTTAAGTTATTGATGATGGCCATTCTGACTGGAGTTAGGTGGTATCTCAGTGTGGTTTTAATTTTCATTTCCTTGATGACCAGCAAAGCTAAGCATTTCTTTGTTTTATTAATGATGGCCATTCTTACTGGGGTTAGGTGGTATCTCAATGTGGTTTTGATTTGCATTTCTCTGAAGTTTCACAGAACATATGTTAGTTGTCTAAATATTGTAGTTTGTGAATTATTTATCTCATGCTACAATTTCTTTAATGGTTTTAGATATATTTATATTTTCTGTTTTTGAATAAGATTTTGCTCTTTTTGGAATTTGTCAATTTGTTCCAAGTTTTCACTATGTTATAAGTAATGAAATATTTTCCTAAATTTCTTTCCAATTTTAGTGATTATTTGAGCCTTCTCTGTTTCCTTAAGCAGTTTTGCTATTGTCTCTTTTGTGCTTTCATATTTCTTTAATAGTTTTGTCTTCTTTTAAACGTATTAATGTTGTATAATCTTACCTTGTGTCATCCCTAAGGAATCTCAACCCTGATCACCCTTTCTCAGGCTGTGGTTGCTGTACCTGTTATTTGACATTCACAATTGGACAGGGATGTTTACAGCAGCACTGAGAAAGTTACCTAGTTTTATATGTTTTACTCTCTGCCTTCACTGTGTAACATCAGACCATATCCTTCTGATAGTCAAAGTCAGCCCCAGCAAAATGGCAACTCCTTTTCTTGCCTGCTGGCCCTTGGACTTAAGGAACCATAGCTTTTTATTTAATAGAACATTTGCTTTGTCCCTCAGTCCTAGGATTCAAGAGTTTCAGTACTAGGATTCAAGAGTTGCATGGACCATTGCTTTACTAGACTCTGGTGTGGCCATGTGCTCTTTGAGTTATGTTTGTTGCCATGCTTCCTAGCTTTGGTCCTCTCCCCTACCTTAGGGAAGTGAATCTCCTCTTTCTTCTCCTCTCATTCATTTTCTAAATAAACTACATTTTCTAATCAAAAAAAAAAGCGCTGCATGACTGGGAAGTGCAAATTTCCTCAGCATGTCACTTGTGCTGATGCTAAGGATGGCTGCTCTTAGTTATACCTATTGCTTTGTGGATACATGAATTCTTCCTGCTGGGTAGACAGCGTGACATACAGGTCTCTGACTGAGTACATAAACTCCATTCTGAAGAATGGCACCCTATCTTTACAAAGTAGTTCATCTCTGTTGCTTCTTCAGCTGCCAACTGACCACCGAGTGACTCGTTGGTCTCCTTGAGGTATGATGCCATCCTATTGAGGACTTATGTTTCTTTTCTGTGACTAAGAAGAAACACAGGAAGACTCTAGGAGCAAAGACTGGCACTGGCTGATAGCCAATTTTTTCAGCAGGAGTAGTTGTAAGACCAGTTTTAGTAAGTGAAGACTACAGGTACTCTTATTAAGGCTCTTGTAGGTGTTTGGTAAGTAAATCCTAAATTGGCCACTTCCAAATGAGGCCAATTGTCAATCATCACATAATGAGAGTCCTAAGGTTCATTAAAAACATTGAAAGTATTACCGGAAAATTTTAGAAATTATACAATGGAGGGGCCCAAAAAACCAGAATTTGTTTTGAAGGGTGGTCCCTTGTAATACAGGCTTCCCCTACTAGATAAGTGTTCTAGAAATTCATTGGCATCAGTGTATCAGCTAATGTTTTGTGAGAGACTGCATTTGGCCTCAATGAAAATTTTTTGAGCGTCTTTCATTGTGTTTGCTCATTTCATGATGGGTGATTTAGAGCACACCTGCCTACATCACGCTGAATATTCAGCAGTTTTTGACCCAAAACAGCATGACCCACATGCCCCACCCTTCCTATTCACCTGATCTCACCATAAGTGACTTTTCTTTTTGTTTCTTCGGATGAAAAAATTCCTCAAAGGAAAACGTTTTGCTGATGCAGAAAAGGTGAAAAAAAATTGCAGAAACACTAAAAGACATCAAAATTGATGGGTTCAAAACTATTTTGAGCAGTGAATAAATCATCTTTATAGGTGTACTGCATCAAATGGAGAGTACTTCGAAGGTGACTGAAGTTTACATATGTAAGAAAAATAAACAATTTTTCATAAACTGTGAAGTCTTTTTGGTCTTCCCTCATATTATATCTCTTTCATTCCTATTTGAATATTTTAAATTTTTTTAAGGTAAGTGCTTCATCTTAATGAGAATGAATTGACTTTAGACAGAGCAATGAAAGGAAATCTTTTGTGCTTTTTAATTTGTTACAAACACAGAAAGAGTAAGGCAGTATTTTATAGAGCAGTGGTCCTTAAACTTTAACACAGATCAAAATCACCTAGAAAGCTTATTAAAATATGAATTACTGGGCCACATTCCCAGTTTCTGATTTAGCAGGTGTAAAGTTGGGTAGAGATTTGCATTTCTAACAAGTTCCCAGTGACACAAATGACGCTGATCTTCCTTGGAACCACACTTTAAAGTCTCTACATAGAAGATATTGCCTTCTTGGCTTGCCTTTTCTAGGCTCTGGGCCCTTTGATTCAGTTAGTAACCCTATCAATGATGTTCTATTTTCTCTACGTCTCCGTTTTGTGAGTTCATCAGCAAAGTGATTTAAGACAAGAAAATCATTTTTGGTATGAGTTGCTTTCTCTCGTTTCTTAAATTTTTTTTTTTTTTGTAGTTCAAGTTCTGCTAATTTTTTGTCACTTGCTCAATTGTTGTCCCACAAAGCACAGTTATTATGTGCCTTCTTGTCTGAGCTGACTAGACTCCTTTAGACCTTATCCTAGCAATGACTAGCAGGAAGCCCTCTAAAGCATTGCCTGCTTTTGTGTCAGCACCTTGTGGGACACATTTAATCTCTTTCTCCTCTCAATCCTCCTAACATGAATTCATTGATTTTTGTCCTATTGCGTAGAGACTGGTGTTTGCTTTTTGACCCACCTTTCATTTGAACCATATTTCATTTGGTTATCATGACACAGAGTGCCTAAACCACAAAGACCACCAGCTCTGGCTCCCAGGCTAGATAAAATTATTTTCTATAGAGAAGACTATAGGCATTCATATTAAACCTCTTGGGGAAATTCTCAAATATTTTTTGCAGTTGTTCAATGTCTCTTGTAAATACTGAATCTTCAATAAAGAATTCCTAGGACAACTCTCTGAAGAGTTTCTCAATAGCCTACCCTTAAAGATCCAAAACCTGGAAAGAGTTTGCATCTTTCTTATTTGTTGGCTTGTCTTGGCCAACCTCTACCTTATACACATTTTAGTATCTGCCAAGCTGTTGATTGGAACTGTTTTATTGTGCTCATTCTTGGTTAGATAATATATCTTGCCAAAGCTGAAGCCAGAGCTTTTTCTGAGCACAAACATTTGTGTTGATGACACTTTGTGATAATTTCTTAAGCTGCAAAAGCTCACAGATATTGTTATTTAAACAATTTATATCCAATTTAATGTGTGCTACATATATCCATTGTCCTACTGAATAACTGCACTAATAAACAATAAAACACATACTACTGTAGCTCAGCATTCTACTTTATGAGGATGCATTCCTTAACATTTTTATTTTAATTTTTTAATGGATTACAATATAATTAATAGCCCAAGCAGGAAACGTTGAAACTTGGATATGAAATAAACCATTTTTTATTTGCTGTACTTTAGGTAACCTTAGCCCTCAGGAGCAAACATTTATTATATCCATTCTCCTCATATATTCTGTTTATCCTTTATGCAAATTATATGATCATAATGCATTCCATGGAGTTGTTAGTTATGCATGTTTTATGACACTGCTAATGCATCTTTGCACACCTAAAATGATACATTGGCAAAAAACTGATTAATTACTATATATTTTGCAAACTGAAACTAATTGTTTAACTGAATGGATTAGTTAGAATCTGTTAGACTTCTGGGAGCACATGAATTGTTTTCATGCCTTTCTAATTTTATTATAATACATTTTCTGCAAATGAATGACTTTAAAACAGAGTGCATCTCAATTTGCAGGCAATTATGAGTATGCCCAGTTTCTCAAAATATATGTTAGAATTAATAAAAAAGACTAGATGGATAAATTATTGCCCTTTTTATGATGCACATTTTTGTCAGTCACATTAATATAAAACTAGTTCGGGGACCTGCAAATTATTCAAGATTTCATCTAAAAAGTTTTCTATGACTATACTCATTATGAAAGTTTGACCTTTTCTCCCCCTCTCTCTTGTGACTGTAGCTCAGGGAGGAAATAATGAATTTCACTTAGTCACTTACATTGCTATTATGCAGCTTTTAATGGTGCTCACAGATGGATCTGCCTTGAATTTTGCAGCAGTGAAATCCATTATGGTTGTCCCCATAGAATACAATTTTAATTTTTGCTAAGTTTTCCCAGTAATATTCCTGCTAGCTTTTAATGTATTCAACTTGAGTATCTTACATGTGAAGCAGTCTTAACATTGATAAGACTTGACTTGAAACATGCAATTGGTTTTTAGAAAACGTGGTATAGAAATGATCTATTATCAAAAAAATAGTTACGCTTTAAGTCTTTTGCAATCCCAACCTTTTATCATACCAGTGGAATTTTCAATTTCATGTGCTCTTGTTGTTTGTATTATTTATTGTAGAGACCAAACTGCAGTACAAAAGACCATGATGTATAGTATCTTAAGTCATCTTATATTATTTTTCTCTTAAGTATTTGTTCATAGCTAAAGTAGGTGACCTAAAATAGGTAGTCAGTTATGTTCTACGTAATCAGAAAATTCATAATTAGAAAACTCAGAATTTCAGGCTCCTTCTCTCTGCTGTTTTCCATTCCCTAGGATCTTGTCCTTTTCCACTGTTTGGTTTATGGGTGGATGAAGTGTCAAATGGGAAACAAGTGATTTCTTAAGAAAAAGGAGGAAGAATGGGTTTTCAGGGCAGCCATTATCATCTTGCTGTCTTCTCTTTTGAGGGATAGCAGGTTGGTTTTACTACATTTAGTTATAATTCTTATTCTCTAATAAAAGTTACATTCCAACTTATCTTCTAACACTTTTTAAACTAAAATGTGTACGTGAGTAATTGAAATATAAAATTGCACAGTGGTTAAACCGTCACTTTAGGAGTGTATAAGATAATAAGAAATAAAATAATAAGAAAGTTATAGTAAGTATAGTTCAAATATTTCTGCCTGGAACTTTGTGAGATCAACATTTACATCTAATTTGATCAACATGAAGTATTTGTATGCCTAAGCTGGCTTACAGGAACCATTTAATATTTTTGCACCTAAAACTATGATATTTATATTTCTGCCACCATATCTTTGTAACATTCTGAAAAAATATGCATCAAACATAATAATTGTTTCCTCACAAATGTATTTGCTAATTTACAGCATTTGCTTCTTATTATAAAAAGTATTAAAATAAACATTAAGCCAGATATCAACTCATTATTAACATTAAATGCCAAGTTTGAAGGGTTTTTAAAAATTATGAAGTAAACCTCTCTGTTGGATGAATAAATGCTCAGAAAAACCATTTTTTTCAAACAAGAAGTTTCTCAGGATGGCAGTTGATATATTTCTTTTCCATATAATGATCTAGATGGTATGCTACTTAAAAAAAATATATATATATATGTATATGAAAGCAGCAATAGTATTTTGCCCAGAGGAATTCTGTCTAATGTGCAAGGACTTCTAACTGGACATTTTCTCATCTTCAAGATTTGTTTTGGTCACAAGTAAGTTTTTACATATGAATTCCAAACCATGTGAAATGAGCTCACCCATAGTTTTACTAGTTGAGAATATTTTAATGCCACAGATCTTTTAATATGCCGATTAGTTTTAGACAAGCATCTATATTTAGAAAATGACATAATTTTATTTAAATATCTTTGGATTTTATTTGTAAATTGCTTTATTATTATCTCAATAAGTAATCCAGCATACTATAATGAAAATTGATTTCTGTTAGGATTAGAAATTTTGGCATCACATCCAGCTCACTGTCAAACTTGGTAACTATTTTTGTGACCTTGAACAGAGTATTAAAACTTTCTGATTCTTAATTTCCTTGTCTTAGTATGAAGGGGATAGTTTAGACCATTACTAACAAATTCCTAATCCCATTAACAAGATTATGTATTTCTATCACTTTTTAAGAGCCTTTTATAAAGTATCTATTAAATTTAGAAGATATAAAGATGATTTAGATACTGTCTTGCTCCATAAGGAGCTTATTGCATTTATGTAGTGAGTATTCGCACCCAAGTAGAATTATTAATATAAAGTAAGTGCCACAAGAGAAATGTGTGCTTTCAAATTTTTTGAAAAGACTTTAAAGAAAAATTTTACTAGTGAGCTTCTATAAAAATGGTATGTTATTGTAATTTCTCATCAATTTGTATATTATATTCTAACTTCAACCAGTGTCACATCATCTCTATGAATCCAATTATGGCCCATTCTTCTAACTTTTCCCCATGCATCCAATTGCTTCTTTTTCAGTCCACTGTTTTCTGGTAAATCCTTCTTTCAGCTTAACATTTCTAAGTGCAGAAAAGACTAAAATGTTTTTCTTAAATTGCCACAAATGACTTGCCATATGTTGGTCTTATTTCTTTCCAATATTTTCATTATCTTTTACATAAATTTTCACTGTAAATAGATGAATCTATTTATTATTAAGCTATATAAATGAAAATTACTCCCTTAAAATTTGATTTTAGTGGGCTTTTACCTGACAACAATTTTCCCTATTGCTTTCATCTTTGAAGTGTAATAAAATGACTCAGGAAAGTATCACCACTCATCAAACATCATGAGCAATCTCTTGCTTGTCTATTCTTGAAATGTAATCTGGAAACAAATATTGACAGGAATTGGGAATTAAAGATACAAGTATTGTCAGATATCAAGAGGAGGAAAAACAAAAGCACATAGGTATCTCCTTGCCATGTCAGTCAGTTAAATAAGGCAGTTGTGTTTGGTGCCTCTTGATCATTCTGGAGACATATATTTGCTCTTTCCTGAGATTAATAACCTTTGACACCTAAAACTACTCTGTCATTCAAGATCAGAGAAAATATCTTCCATTAAATCTATTGATTCACAATGGAGGGACCTCAAGTAGCGAGAACTCTGGCTATAAGAAGTATCCACATTCAGAAACGAGAGATCATAGAAGGCAATGACTTGGTTATGCCTGTCTTATTTCCAAAATAAGTAAGTGCAGACATGCCTAAATAAGGCCTAGTAAATATTACATGGCAAAGGAGCTAGGAAAGAACACTCTGAAAAAGGCTACTTTAGAAAATATAAGGAATTTAGATATAGAAATCACTGAATTTTGAGACTTCAAAAAATTGACTCCATGAAAAAAATAGCTAAAAAAAATCATTTTAGATGGTATTGTAGATTATCAGGCTGAGACACAAGCATACTACATAAAATAAGGTAACATCACAAGCAAACCATATGCAGTGGAACCATATATTGTTTGAGTAATGAAAGAAAAGAATACTCCCCAGTCAGTGCCAGCACCTCTGACAGAGCTGAGGCAAAAAAAAAAAAGAAAAGAAAAAAGAAAAGAAAAAAGAAATAAAAGAATAGATGATGAAGATGGCCATATAAAGAGAGAATTTTCTTTGACAGAAAATCGAAAGATAACTTTTGAGGAAGATTGAGCACATATGAGAAGAAATAATATTAAAAATCATGTCTAAACATAACTTTCTTGTGATGAAATCCTGAGTTGAACCAAAGAACTTGTAATGAAAACGAACAATCTCCTGCTCCACCTCCTTTCTGGCTTTCTGGAGGCAACTATTCTTAACTCTTTGAGTGGTTTAAAAATAAATGAATAGCAGGGCTTGGTGGCTCAGCCTGTAATCCCGCGCCTTGGGGAGGTTGAGGTGAGTGGGTTGCCTGAACCCGCGGGTTCGAGACCCACCTGGGCAACTTGGCGAGACCTCATCTCTACAATAAATCAAAAATTAGCCGGGCGTGGTAGCGCGTGCCTGTAGTTCCAGCTACTTGGAAGGCTGAGGTGGAAGGATTGCAGGAGCCCAGCAGGTCAAGGCTGCAGTGGCCGGGAGCGCCCACTGCACTCCAGTCTGGGTGACAGAATGAGACTCCAACTCAAAAAATAAAAAAAAAATAAATGAATAAAAAACTTAAAAAAAAAAGAAATCCTGAGTTGCATATTAAAACACTCAGAATCATAGTCTCCAACACATGGTACTAGTCAAAATAAGTAAAATTGAACTCACATTTAACATATTCTGGTGGAATTTTTGCATATCATATTTCCAAAAATATTTGTAATTATTCACGTAAAATAACATCTTTTTCATGAAAACAATCGAAAATGAATTCCTATTTTTCTATTGCAACACTAATATGTAAAAACTATGACATGGTGATCTAGAAGGATTTGAGAAGAAAAATTCATGGTGAAAAATTTGTATAAGAAGCTCTGTAGATCATATATGAAAGGAATTTTTTTCTTTCATATCACATACCATTCATATACCTTACCACTGAAAGAATTATTGAAATCTATGAAGAGTGTAAATCAAAGTAGATGCTCAGGAATGAGGAAGTAATGCTGTAAGAAAGTCACTATAAATATCGAAACTTGTTTAACACCTGGTGTGGACCTAAATACTATAGTAAGAGCTATCAGTACTCAACTGACTGAAAATTATCATATACAACTCTCGAATTATTTATTAAAACTAGTAATAATGTTAAAGGTAATAAGAATAAGTGAAAGAATCTCAGTCATATTAATAATTAACAAAATAACTGGTGGAATGTTTGAAGAATATAAAACTCTGATAAATTTATCCTTTGGGGTGCTCAGGTACATTTCTTCATTCTTGACTGATAAATTCTAGCACTTAAAAATTGGGTATTGTATTTTGTCAGAATACATTGTATTATATTGCATCATAAATGCGGGTAAAATCAGGTGGCTTCTCTAAAGAGTCATTGATGAAAAGATATTCATAATGGTTTGAGCAGAATTAACTGAACCATCAAAAAATAGTGCAGCACTCAGGACTAGTATCTACAGGAAACTGATCACCCCTAAACCTTAACTGGCTAGGGAAAAAGCTAATTGTCAGGTCTTTGAGTCCTGTAGTTGTAGAAGAGTTGTGTCTGACAGCAACTATGAAGGAGCTTCTCTGTCCAATTTTTTTCTTCACCTGCTCTCTGCTGGTGCCTTCCATTGGCCAAACTCAAGTGGAACTAAGAAGCAAGATGGCCCAGGGGATGCAATCCCAAAGTGCATTCTCTTAGGGCAGAGTTCAAGGTAAAGAATAATGGGCAATAGATTCACAGGGGCACTGACAGACATGGAATATATTTGTATACCTAACCCTTAACTGTACCCCACAGTATCATAATAAAAATATTGTTTATTAAAAAAAAAACCACAATGAATACTTTACAAATCAGTTGAAGATCTAAATAAATAAGCCTCATCAGTATAGAAAAGTTCATAACATAAAGATGCAAAAGGGGGAGGGCACTTAAAAATAAACTATTGCAGCTGGGCTCGGTGGCTCAGCATGTAATCCCGCGCCTTGGGAGGCTGAGATAAGTGGATTGCCTAAACCCGAGGGTTCGAGACCCACCTGGGCAACTTGGTGAGACCTCTTCTCTACAATAAGTCAAAAAATTAGCCGGATGTGGTAGCGCATGCCTGTAGTTCCGGCTACTCGGAAGGCTGAGGCAGAAGGATCTACGGAGCCCAGCGGGTTGAGGCTGCGGTGGCCGGGAGCGGCCACTGCACTCTAGTCTGGGCGACCGAGTGAGACTCCAACTCAGAAATAAATAAATAAATAAATAAATAAACAAATAAATAAATAAATAAATAAATAAAACAATAATAAAAAAAACTATTGCATATATGTTTGAGATTTGTAACATGGCGGTATGGGTCACAAAGACATGGGAAGACAGTCGCTGTAGTACAGCAGATTCGCATGTCCATCAACTCATATAGTTCTTTTTTATTTTTTGAGCTGAAGTCCCACTCTGTCGCCCAGACTGGAGGGCAGTGGCCGCTCCCGGCCACCGCAGCCTCGACCTGCTGGGCTCCGGCGATCCTTCCGCCTCAGCCTTCCGAGTAGCTGGAACTACAGGTGTGCCCTCCCATGACCGCTAATTTTTGATTTATTGTAGAGACGAGGTCTCGCCAAGTTGCCCGGGTGGGTCTCGAACTCGCGGCCTCAGGTAATTCACTCGCTTCGACCACCCAAAGTGCTGGGATTACAGGCTGAGCCACCGAGCCCGGCCATCTCACATAGTTTTGTGTGATGGGATAGTAGTAGCTAAAATCTATGTATCTGCTACCTTGTACCCTCTGAAATATGTTTTCCCCTTTTCCTCTCCTCCACCACTGATTCATTGTTTTATTCTGTTTCTGTATATTTGAGGCTTTTTTAAAAGAAATATTCTGTGTATGAATGGGATTAAGCAATTTTTTCCTGTCTGTATCTGATTTAATTCATTTATGATAGTGTTCTCCAGATCCATCCATGTTGTGACAAATGGCAGAATCTCCTTTTTAATAGCAAAAAAAAAAAAAAAAAGAGGCCATTTCTATTTAGAAAAACTGGTTTTATTTGCTCTCAATATTAAGATAAAATAAAGGCAAATTAGTTGGCTGAAGTACGTTTTCTTACTGATCATCCTTAGATATGCCCTCCAGTCAGCACGAATCACAAGTGACTCATGAAGGTGACTGGGGACAGAGATCGTGCTATGCAACATCCTGTAACTGATACTGAGTCAGTAAACTAGAATGAAAAGGAAATCTCACATACAATTCCTCCATTCACGTTGTGTTTACAAGGGATTTTGAATTCCTATTAAAAACTCACTGCTGAAAACCAGAATGCAAACACTCTTGGCCTATCTGAGCTTGGATTTATGCTAGTTACTCTCTGCTCTGGGGCAACTTTGAGTTATAGTTAAAAGAGATCACATACCTTTAAGAGGGATGGTATTAGGGATGTTACCCGGGACAGATAACTAGAAAGGAGTAAAAGAAGACAATAGTAAGGACAATCTACTTTACCAAATAAAAAACAAAAAGGCAGAATCATGTCCTGCCTAAAAACAAGGCAATATAACAACTGAGTAAATACATATGGGCAATAACCATGACTCCAAATTTTTATGTTTACAAGAATTCATAGAAATGATAAAGAAAAAAGCAAGTTTATTTTACCTTTCCAAAAAGAGAAAGAACATGAACACAATTTGAAAGAGAAACACTACCAAATAATAAACTTGGGAAAATATTCAAATGCAGTGGTAATAGAAAATAACGTTTTTTTTTAAAAAAGAGATTTTTTTCCTAAACCTTGAAGTTATTGAATGTAGGTATTTTTTACCTAGTGTTTCTAAAGTGACAAGAGTTGCTTTCTCAGTGCTGATGGAGGTATAAACTTATCATGCTTGAAAGTAATTTCTCAACAAATGGATTGTGATTTAACTTCCATTTGATAAGTAATTTTAGATGATAATTACTGTTTTAGAAAACAGCCTCAAGAATAGTAACCACAACAAAGATTTGTATGCTGAGATGTTTACCACAGGGTTACCCATAATAGATAAAAACTAAATATAATCTATTTTCTAAAAAAGAGTAGATATAAATAATATTTAAATGAGGAAATATGCTGTATTCTTTAAAATGTTGGTTTTGTAAATTTCAGCATAGTGGAAAATTGATTGTGACAGTCTTACTATAAATGGAGGACACAAACTGGTGTAAACAAAATATGTATACACACATATGCACTCATATGTAAATTCATACAAACATATATCTTCATATATGTATCTTTATAAATGTTCTTTGCGTAATGATTACTGGAAAGTATATAAAAATGTTAATTCTGATTTTGTTTGAGTGAAATAAAATATTGCAAATGCTATTCTATCATTTTGTCAGTTTCAGCCAATATGGCTATTTAGATATTTTTTCTCTTATTCGACAGTTCTGTGAAAACATATGACTTATGCTCTATGGTATGCTAAACAGAATAAGGTGACCTTATATGTTTATTAGAACAGATGCTGTATGCTCATCCACTTGGTTACTATAGAAGTTTCTAAATCAGCTATTGTCAAGAATTTGCATGTATCAGTTTATGGCACTAGAAACTAACCTTTAGATGTTATAAATTTAACTTTTTAGGACATATACTAGTATTAATTAAAGGCTTTTTCTTAGATGAAAATGTATTTCTAAAGATGTAGGGTGTATTTACTGAAAGTCATAACTCAAAATTATGACATTTGGTTTAAAAAAAGGAGAGAAAAAAGTCTGTGGGATTCATATGCTAATGTCTAGATAGGGAGCCAAATAAAGATCAGAAGATATAAATGGGATTTTTTTTTGACAACAATATACTTCTATACGTGGTATTTATAGGAAGAAGATATATAGATCTTTTGGAGCAGTTAAGAGTGAAGGATTAAAATTATTTTCTTTTGGGGAAGCATATTTAGACCAATTACGTTGATTGACTTTCTAAATTTGCCAGGGGTTAGGTTAATCCAGTATATCCCTATGTGTGCTCCTCTGATTGCTACTAGATGCTTTGTGAAAATAAAAAGTAAAGGGACATTGTTATTTGGAAAATATGAGGTTAAACAAATATTTTTTAACTGTAATACTGCTCAGTGCTTTTAATACAAGTAATTGAAAGTTTTGCAAATGCTTATCACAAGAATCTTATGAGGTAGGTATATTATTATACCATTTTGTAGTAAAGAAGCTTAGAGAAGTTAAACAACTTGCCTTACTTTAAGTAGCTGTAAATTTCTGAAGGCGTTCTGTGGACCAAAGAAGAACTCTGGACTCTAAACTACTGGAAACTGTATACCCTCTCCTCATCAGTCAGTATTCATTGACAGTCTCCAATAACAGAATACAGTGAACTAGGTTTTCCAGGTTTACTGGATCTTACACCTTATAATTTTTCTTTTTCTTTTCTTTTTCAAATTTAAAGATGTGAGGCACTATTCAAATTAGGTATACAAATGTTCATTATGCAGGTACCCTTGTTGATGAGGTGTGTCCCTCCCTCCCCTGGCAGTTTCCCTCAACTGCCAATCCCACACCCCCTCCCCTGGCAGTTTCCCGCTACTGCCAATCCCTTTCTTATAGTATTATGAGAATTATTCAAGGTCTGCTTATGAGTGAGAACACATGGTACCCTGTTCTTTGTTTCGGTGATTGATCACTGAGTATGAGAGCCTCTAAATTCATCCAATTTGCTGCAAAGTTTATATGCTTGTCCTTCTTTATGGCTGCATAATATTCCATTGTGTATATGTACTGTATTTTTTTATCCAGTCCAGCTTTGATGGGCAACATGGTTGGTTCCAAGTTTTTGCTATTGTGAATAGAGCTGCAACAAACATGAGTGTGTAGGTATCTTTTTTGTAGAATAATTTGAGTTCCTCCGGGTATATTCCCAACAGGGCGATTACTGGGCTCTATGGAAGTGTCACCTAATTCTTTCAGAAATCATCACACTGTCTTCCAAAGAGGTTGCACTAGTTTGCATTCCCACCAGCAGTGTGGAAGCGTTCCTTTTTCTCTGCATCCTAGCCAGCATCTGTTGTTGTTTGTTTGATTAATGATGGCCATTCTTACTGGGGTTAGGTGGTATCTCAGTGTGGTTTTGATTTGCATTTCTCTGATGATTAGTGAGACTGAGCATGTTTTCATGTGTCTGTTGGCTGACCCTGTATATTCTTTTGAGAAGTGTCTATTCATGTCTTTTTCTTACTTTTTAATGGGGCTGTTTGGAGCCTAGATGTTAGGCCTTTGTCAGATACACAGCTGGCAAATATTTTTTCCCATTCTGTGGGCTGTCTTCTTGCTCTCTTGATGGTTTCTTTTGCTTTGCATAAAATCGTCAGTTTGATGAGGTCCCGCTTGTCTATCTTATCTCTTATGGTATGGGCACTTGGGGTTTTGATCACGAATTGGTTGCCAGTTCCAATTTCCATGAGGGTATCTCCTGTATTTTCTAAGATTCTTATACTTGAGGTTTTACATTTAGGTCTTTGATCCATTTAGAGTTAATTTTTGTGTATGGGAATAGGTAGGGGTCCTGTTTCAATCTTCTGTATGTGATCAGCCAGATTTCCCCGCAACATCTACTGAATAGGCTCTCCTCTCCCCAGTGGTTGTTGTTGGTGGCTTTTTCAAAGATAAGTTGGTTGAGAAATTGAGACTATGCTTCCAGAATCTCTATCCTCTTCCATTGTACCAATACCAGGCTGAAAAACAAGTATTTTCAATCTCTCTCTTTTTTTTTCTTCGGAGTTTCTGTTACCCAGGCTGTGGTGCAGTAGCATGATCACAGCTCACCTCCTAGGCTCAGGACATCCTTTCACCTCAGCCTCCTGAGTAGCTGTACTACAGGCATGTGCCAGCACATCTGGCTAATTTTTTGTAGAGATGGGGTCTCACTATATTGTCTAGAGTGGTATTGAACTCCTGGGTTCAAGGAGTCATCTCACTTTGGCCTCCCAAAGTGCTGGGATTACAGACATGAGTCGCCATGCCCAGTCTAATCTTTGTTACTCCTACTGTTTCCTTGATCAAGGAGTTGGTTTAAGTGGGAACAGTAGGCTGGTGAAATTTGTTACCAATTTTGCATACACTAGATCTATTCTTACCTGGACCTGAGAACAGCAAGGTAGACCAAATACATGACCAAATAAAAAACATAGTAAATAATTGATGTTGACTTATAGTAGCAGTGTAGCAGAGCGTATCTGCTTTTGATGTACATTTATTTATCCTAGACTGAATTATTCATTACTGAACATCTATTCAATCTTCAGAAAACCTTTTCCTTTTACCTGAATTTTACAAGATAGATTTGCTCTGCTCTGCAGAACTCAATTTTGCTTCATAATATACTGTTGACTTTTATTTTTGACACTTGCTTGTGTTGGGAGCCGTCATAATGAAAACATCTACATTCATGATATATTGGATTTTGAGGAAATCTCCATCTCAACCCAACCACAAGAATCATTTTCTGGTAGAAATTTACAGGCTACAGAATCAGTCATATGTCAATGCTTCCTCATGGTCTGACCAGACCTGTGATACCTTGGAGAGAGGCCAACCCTGGATAACTAAGCAACTAACTAGAAAAAAGTCTTAGAAAGCAAATGTCCTGGTAGAAATAACATATATGAACATAAGAAATCTCGTTGGGTTCAAGTTTTGACATAGTTAAACTTGAAGAGTGAGAAGTTTATAGAGGTAGAAGGAACAAGAACAAAAAAGGAAGGTGAGAAATCAGTTTTGGCCCAAATTAAGCATGAATTTTCAGATGCCAAAATGGTAACGTGAGATTTTATTTTATTTTTTAGTGTTATTATATATTTTTGGCAATTTTTTTTCATCGACTAAACCTAACTACCTGGAATTTGGATCAGTGTATCCTATGTACATCATAGGCAGGCAGTAATTTTGGTTTCTTTGGAATCATTTTGGTTACTATATAAAAATGCAAAGTGACTTACCTCATCATGAGAAATTATGTTTCAATAGGTTTTGAGTGAAGCTCAAGAAGCTGAATAACAATAATTTTTAAAAATCCACAGAAAATCCTAGTACATGGGCCTGTTTTGGAACCAACCACATCAGACCCCAAAGAATAGAAGTGAGACACCATGAAAGAGGACAGGCTGACCACTAAATTATTAGGTTGAATAATATGCTTAATTATTGAAGTACAAGAGGATCAGTGGGGCAGTGCCGGAGACCTGCTCCAGCCGGGTTCAGGGTACCCCAAAGGTGGAGATGGCATCGGCAACTGGGGGGAAGAAGAGAGAAAGAGAGAGAGAGAAAGAAAGAGACTGGACTCCGGTCTAGTGCAGAAGCGATGTGTGTTATTGGGAATTACACAAAGTCTTTTATACACAAAGTCAGATGTGGGAGGGGCATCCCCCATCCACCAGAAACCTTAATCCATGAAAACTTAATCAATGATTGCCTTTAAACCCTTTTCATATGATAATCTTAAAATCCCATAACAAAGGATAGCCTAATCTGTGACTGACATATTCTATAAACCTTTTTCATCCTAAACTGATTGATTTATGCCAAGTTAAACAATTCTATAGAAGCTTAAGTATTTACTTTACAAACGAAAGTGGTCCATTCCAGAATGTTTGGAATGTGGCCCAGTCCAAAGTTCACAGTGGGCTACCTGCAAGTAACCCAGCCGCATTCTTTCAACAAAATGTCTGTCTTCTAAAACTATATTCTACAATTTACACCTCCAATAAATCCTAAGATCATGACCCAGAAGCCTGTGACCAATACTAAGGCTCTTAGATGTGACACGAGTTTGAATTATAAGTTGTGTGAAAGCCAAAACTGCAGTTTATGGAAGAATGGGAGCAATGAGCTTCTAAAGTTAGCTTGTGTTCATCCCGGTCTCAGAATTTTTATGTTTTGAACTCACAGGAGCTTAATCTGGTTAGTGCTGAGTAGAAAGGGGGAGGAAATGGGGTCAATAGCTACCGAACACATCCTAGTGGTCTCGGGGTCAACGGCCCTTCCTGATCCTTAACGCTCAGTGGACCTCCATGGCCAGCTCCCAACAGGGCAGGATAATGTTTTCCCGATACTACTTATTCCTGATACTCATTTCATTTTGACAAAATTTTTAGCTATGCAAATAGACAACAAAAATAAAAATTACATGTCTCAGTCTTCCTGCATTATAGCTGTGACTATGTGACTAAATTATGGCTAGTGGGATGTCAGGAAATATATCATGGTCCGGGAAACATCTTGATCCACTCCTTCATCATTCTTTCCTCTCCTCTGGATAGATGAACTATGGAAACTGTCATCATGATGATCAGTACATGGGGATGATCTTCAGTATGGTGAGCTGGAAGAAGCAGAAATCCTGAGGACTTTGTAGGGAGAGACCACAACAGCACTGGTCTGGATGCCTTGTGTGTTTAAAGGATAAAGATCTATGCTTTGATTTTGCCTTTCATTCATTACTCAGATCTATCACTTCCAATCTAAAAATTATCTGACATTGTGCATGTGAACCAATGTCAAGGGTACATAGAAGAGGTGATAATCTCGTGTGCCAAGAGCAGGATATAAAATGAGTGATAAACAATTTCCTCATTGTGTTGGTCCCATGTAGTTTGAAATATTAAAAAGCATTGCTAATAATACACATGAAGTTCAGGAGGCGTTGTTTAAAGATATAAAGCTAAAAGAAGCCAGGAGCCATGGATCACACCTGTAATTCCAGCACTTTGGAAGGCCAGAGTGGGAGAATTACTTGAACTCAGGAGTTCAAGACCAGCCTAGGCAACATAGAGAGGCCTCATCTCTAAAATAGATAGATAGATAGATAGATAGATAGATAGATAGATAGATAGATAGATAAAGTCAAGAGTGGTGGCATGCTCTTGTATACCAGTTACTCAGGAGGCTGAGACAAGAGGATTGCTTGAGTCCAAGAGGTTGAGGCTGCAGTGAGATGGAATTATGTCACTATACTCCAGCCTAAGCAACAGAGTGAGACTCTGTGTCAAAGACAAAATACAAACAAACAAACTGAAAGAATGACTGTCAAAGTTTGTGAAAAATAGAAATATTATACCAGTTTTCATTATAATTACCTAAGGACAACCTTGATTAAACATAATTAGTAAGACTAATGAGCATGTGTGTGTGTATAAATTTAAAAATTAAAGACTAGTCCTCCAGTGAAGTCAAAAATCTTTATTTTGTACATTACTTGTTTTTAGGGAGTAGATAGCAATAAATGTTGTATGTAGCATAAAAATTAAATTATACATACAAGACACGATGAACTTAAAAGACATGAGTAGTCAACATTAATTCTGCTTGGATATATTTGATATCATGATTCTAAAACCTTCATAAAAGAGTCAGTGTAGGAATGAAGGTCAGTGGTTTTATTAAAATTAAAGCCTGGTAAGAATCTTAGATGATGTTTTGCTACTTTGAATTTTACAGAGAGCATTTCTGGTTTTGAAAATAGATTCTGGCAGTTTATTTTAACAGTCTAGAATTTAGTTTGTCTTTCTTTAATCAGCTAATGCTGTCTGTTTGGATGAAATTGCTTAGCTTTCATAGTGTTTTATGATGTACTGACACTTTCTCACGAACACATTTTTTAGAATTAGGAAAAACACTTCTTTAAAAAACCTCCACAATACATATTCTTTATAATAAAAAAGAAAATGCAAAGAATTTCATGGAAGAACATGAAAAACACTCTAATACTATTTACCTGAGAGAGCCTCTTTAAAACAAATTTGTCTATAGCTTTTTTAATTTGCTGCTTTTGCTTTATCAAATGTCTGTGTTAAGTTGGAAGAGCAATAGGGCTCTTTTGACAGGTTAAAAGATATAAACTTGGATGTAATAAACATAAGTTCTTCCTCTGTGTCCCACCTCTAATAATCTTTTATTTTAAGTTAGATACTACTAACAATTTAGAGTACACTTTTCAGACATTTTTATGTATGCTCAAATAGATGGGTGAGTACACACATGTGCATACAATGATACACAGATAATGTATTCATAGATATGTTTTTTAAAACTTAGAAATAAATCTCCTTTTGAACATGCATGCATACACATAAACAAGTAAGTTTTTCTGTGTCTCAAATTTTCCACTTAATAATATATCAAATTTCAGACAAGCTGAGTTTATTTTTTTAAATTAATACTGACTAGTTCTAGTAATAGAAATCTTAATTCTAAATTCTAAATCTGGTGTCCTGTTGGGCATGTGCATATATTTGAAATGTAAAAATAATTGTTATTATGGGAACTATAACACTATAATAAGAGTTCTAGACAGTGCTGCAGGGTAAGGATAAAGCAAAAGGGTAAAAATATTAAGCAAAAGGGTAAAAAAAAAATCTTGGTTGTAAAAATAAAAATTAAAAGTCTTTGTTCACAGATATGCGATAGCCTATGTAGAACATTCTATGAAATCTGTAAACATGCAACTACAACTCGAATTGAGCAAGGTTGCAGGATATAAGATTAACATACAAAAAATTATATAACAGCAACTATCAGAAATTGAAAATAAAAATACCATTTATAACAGCAGCAACAATATTATATGCATAGGTACATTTCTAACAAAAGATATATCAGACTTTTACACTGAGGACTGCATAAAACCAACTAGAGAAATAAAAGACAAAGCAAATAAATGATTTGATATATTATGTTCTTGGATCAAAAACTCAGTATTGTTAAGATATCAGTATTCTCTTAAATCATCCATAATCCTAATCAAAATCCTCATTTTTTGGTAGGAATTGGCAAACTGATTCTAAAATGTGTATGGAAATGAATAAATACAATTGAAAAAGAAGAGCAAAGCTGACTTTCACTACTTGATTGCAGGACTTATTTTAAATCTGTAGTAATAAACAGTATGACACTATTAGACTAACAGATGTAAAAGAACAGATGACCCACAAGTAGATCCATGGACATATGGTCAATAGATTTTTGACAAAGATCAAAAAGCAATTCAGTGAGAAAGAATGTATTTTCAGTAAATGATGCGGAATCATACGCATACCTTGCCCCATATACCAAAAGTGGTTCAAAGTGGATTAAATATTTAATGTAAATCTTAATACTACAAAAGTCATAAAAGAAAACATAAGAATATCTTTATGACCTAGTTTCGTAAATAAAGATCTACTGGAAAACAATGGTGCTCCTTTGCTTTTATGCTGCCTAGGGCTGCTTTTGCAATAACATGGCAGAGCTAGATAACAGATTTATGATACACAGACCCTAAATTGTTTACTATGGACCCTTTTCTGAAGTTCGCTGACACCTGCTTTAGATTATAAGTAATATAAAACTCAGTAAAAGTTGGCTTCTTGGCTTATATAACTGGACGTTCAGGATGAGGATGACTTTTGGTTCCTCATGCTACAGTGCTGAATTCTGTGGGTCAACTTCATCTTCAGCCATGTAAGATGGCTGCAGGATTTCAGGGCTTCACAGTACAGATACAGAAAGAGGATAAAGATGTTGCTCCCTCCTGTAGTTTTGTCTTTGATTTCTGGGAACTTTCTTTAGTTGTTCTCCATAAGCTAACCTCCTGTGTCCCGATAAGTGACAGTCTTCTTCCTGAATTATTCTCTTCGCTGTAAAACTTGGCTCATATTCCTGAAGTGACCGCAAATGGGAAATGGACCTCTAAGGGCTGCCTTCTGGGTGGCGGAGTATTGGTAGAAAGCAACATGAGGTGATGTTAGTGATGTGCCGTGTGTTTTCTCCTATTACTCCAAAAATCACTATTTAAGTTTTAAATAATTGGACTTCCTGGCAAATTTTATTTCTTTTCTGAGTTCTAATGCTAAAAGTACCTGCAATTCTTCATCTTTATAAATATTATTAGCTATTGATTAGAGATAAACACTTTTCTAATAAAAATAAAGCAACTTCTACATACAGTATTCTAAGAATTTTTGTTAGAATGTACTTTTAAAATATCAGATGTTTTTTATTATATATTTTAATACTATTTAAACAATATTAATTTACAGATATGATAAAATTATATAGATAAACTTTCTAATATCATTTTATTTTTTTCATTTCTGGAATACGTCCTTTCGATTGTGAACTACTTATGTTTTAACATGCACTGAAATTATATTTTATTTGTGATTCTTAATTTCTATTTGTATGTAATGCTTAAGTCCATATTTGGGAGTTTCATTGGGTTTTGATATTCAGTATATAAACTCTAATATTAAAACATCATAAAATGGTTTGGGCTTGGCACAGAGACTGATGCTTGTAACCCCAGCACTCTGGGAGGCCGAGGTTGAAGATTGCTTGAGCACAGGAGTTTGAGATCAGCCTGGAAACCATAATGAAACCTTATCTTTACAAAAAAATACAAATAAATAACCAGGCGTAGTGGGGCACATCTATAGTTCTGGCTACTTTGGAGATTGAGATAGAAGGATTGCTTGAGCCCAGCAGATTAAGACTGCAGTGAGCCATGATCATGCCACTGTACTCCAGCCTGGGCAACAGAGTGAGACATCAACTCAAAAAAAAAAAAAAAATCAAACTAAAAGAACAAAACCCATAAAACAATTAGAACCATTCTTTCTTTTTTTCCTGAGTTTGAATGCTACCAACAGAAGCTAAATATTCTCTTCCAAGGTAGTTCGATATGACTGACTCTTAAAAGTATCTTTCTTAGTATGAAACAAAGTATTGAAGGTATTCCAAGCAACCAGCTGAGAAGTAAGGAATTCTCCCTAGCTCATTCTGTAGAGGTAATATTATCCTGATATCCTCAAATGGCAAAGATCCAACAAGGAAAGAAAACTACAGACCTATTTTCCTGATAAACATAGATGCAAAAATTCTCAACAAGATTCTAGCAAATTGCATCCAACAGCACTTTGCAAGGATCATTTTCATGACCAGATGGGCTTCATTCTCAGGATACAATGCTGGTTCAACATACACACATCAATAAATGTACTTTATCCCATAAACAGATGTAAAACCAAGAACCACATGATTATCTAATTAGACACAGAAAAGGCATTCAATAATATCCAACATCTCTTCTTGATAAAAACTCTCAAATACCTAGGCATCAAAAGAACACACCTCAAAATAACAAGAGATATCTATGAAAAATCTGCAGCCAACATCATATTTAATGGGCAAATGCTAGAAGCATTTCCTTTAACAAGAATGCTCACTCTCACACCTCCTATTTAACATAGTACTGCCCTACATCTTTAAAATTATAAAAAGACTAGTAAAATAAATAAATAAATAAATAAATAAATAAATAAATAAAGTACTAGAAGTACTAGCCAGAGCAATCAGATAGGAGAAAAAAATTAGGAGAACCTAAATAAAAAAAGAGAAAGTAAAATTATACCTCTTTGCAGATGATATGACTCTATACCTAAAAAATCTTAGAGGGTCTGTCAAAAACTTCCTCACACTGATAAATGACTTCACAAAGTCTTGGAATACAAAATTAGTGTGCAAAAAACAATTGCATTTCTATATACAAACAAAAAAGGAGGCTGAGAACCAAATAAAAAGCAATCTCATCCACAATAGCCACACAAAAAAATCCTCAGCATCTGTCTAATCAAAGAAGTAAAAGAACTTTAGATGAGAGCTACAACACACAGCCCAAAGAAATCAAGGATGACACAAACAAATGGAAGGATATCCCATGCTCATGGGTTGGAAGACTCAATATTGTCAGTATATTCATTCTATCCAAGACAATTTACAGATTCAATGCAATCTGTAGATTCCCTATCAAATTACCTAGAAAAGGCAATCCAGAAATTCATATGGAAGCAATAAAGACCCCAAGTAGCTAAGGCAATCCTCAACAAAAAGAACAAAGCTGGAGGCATCACACTTCCAGACTTCAAAATTTACTACAAGGCTACAGTAACCAAGACAGCGTGGTACTGGTACAAAAAATAGACACATAGGCCAATGGAATAGGATAGAGGATCTGGAAATAAAATCACAGATCTTTAACCAATTCATATCTGACAAAAACAAACATTGAGGAAATAAAACCATATTTAGCAAATGTGCTGGGGAAACTGATTACCTACATGCTGAAGAATGAAACTGGACACCTATCTATTACAATATACAAAAATTAACTCAAAATGAAACAAAAACTCAAATGTAAAACAAACTATAGGAATCTTAGAAGAAAACTTAGGGAGTTCCCTCCTGGACATAGGAGTAGGCAATGAATTTATGGCCAAGTACTTAAAAGAAAATGCAGCAAAATCTGAAATTGACAGGTGGGACCTTATTGAGCTAAAAGGACTTTGCACAGGAAAAGAAGCCATCAAGAGAGTAAAGAGACAATCCACAGAATAAGAGAAAATATTTGAAAGCAATGCATCCAACAAAGGCCTAACATCCAGGATCTATAAAGAACTCAAACAAATAGGGGAAAAATCTATTAAAAAGTGGGCAGAGGGCATGAACAGATACTTCTCAAAGGAAGACATTCAGTAGCCTTCAAACATATAAACAAATGCTCAGTGCCACTAATCATCAGAGAAATGCAAATCAAAACTACAATGAGATACCACCTTATACCAGTCAGGATGGCTATCAATAACACGTTGATAAAAAAGGGAACACTTCTACACTATTGGTGGGGATATGTCATTTCTATGATTGCAAAAGCAGTGTGCCATTTTCTCAAAGAACAAAAGTTGAGCTACCATATGACCCAGCAGTTCCACTTTTGTGGGTATACCCAGAGGAGCATAAATGACTCTACCAAAAAGACATCTGTGCATGTATGTTTATTGCAGCACTGGTCTCAAAGGCAAAAACATGAAACCAACCCAGATGTCCATCAAAAGTGAACTGGTTAAAGAAAATTTGGCACATACACATGATGGAATACTAAGCATCCAAAAAGATGAACAAAAGCATGTCCTTTGCCACAACATAGATACAACTAGAGACTATCATTCTAAGTGAACTATCACAGAAACAAAAAATTGAATACCTCATGTTCTGACTCATAAGTGGACCCTAAAGCGTGGGCACACAGTACAAAAACAGGAACAACAAATACTGAGCACTGCTAAAGAAGGAAAGGAGGGAGAGGGGATAAGTTCATACAACCAATTATTGGGTATCACGTACACTACCAAGGGGAGAGAAAGTTGCTAGAAACCCAAATCTCACCTGCATGCAATTCACTGATGTAGCAAATCCTATGTACCCCACAATTCTAAAAAAAAAAAATTATCATGATTTATTGGTCAAATAACACTTTTTTATTTAATCAATTTTTCATAATTTATACATTAGAATATTTAACAATCATTATTCTGCAGACCTTCAGTTTTCCCTTTTAAAAAGTATATGTTGATATGCGAACTCAGTGACATGTATGTTTATAAATTATTATATAAAAATAACTGTAAATCACACAAAGCTAGTTTTTCTGGTAGGGACTAGATAAATTGTAACCATTTCATAAATATTCAACCCTCAAACTATACACATATGCTACAAGCAAAATTAAAATTAGGTCCTAAAACTTTCATGGATAATTAACATGAGAACCAAATATTTTCTTTTGATGAAAGCAAAAAAAATACCAATGCTGGTTACACAATACATGGGCTACCACGGAGATCAGATTTTATCTCGCTATATGCAGTTTTGTAAATACTTGTTTTAGCTTGTGTGATATTGTAGTCCTATTAGGTTTCCTCCTTGCATTAGTGGCCTTGATATAGAAATATACATGCATATTCAAACAAAATTACCCCTTAAACACTATCACATTTCTAATAGTATAGATAAGAGCCATCAATCTCTACTTAGCTTTCTTCCTTCCTTTGTTTTTTTTTGAAAAAGCAGGATTTATTGAGAGGACAGAAAATCTCCCACAATGGGAGGGGTATCCAGAGTTGCCCCTCTACCTAGCTTTCTAAAGATTTTCCTGCACTAGCAGTTAGTCCCTTAATAGATTCCAGGAAAGAACAAAGCCAGACTAATTATTCAAGAAGTTACTTTGTACCATAACTAGTACAAACTTTGGTAGGTGGACTGTTTTTCTTTCTAAAAATCTTAGAACTTAATAACCAGACATTCCTACTCAAAGGTATTTGAAGTCAGTTCTTGCCTACATATCTTTTGACTGCACAGCTATTTACAACTTGGCTTTCTGAAATGTTGATATTTGTAATAAAGGGATAATTTAAGCATAGAAACACCTTCAAGATTAACATAAGAACACATTGCCTTTCCCTTGCAGAAAAGCAGGTGCATTTTGTCAGGTCTTAAAATAAATGGAAGATTGCAGGGTTTTTCCCTAGAAACCAATTTATTTGCTATAAATGCGTATGGCAATATTATAGTCATAAAATACAATAATTAAAATTGTGTAAGTTTTTCTGGATGGTGGCTTTCCCTCTGGATATTTAGTATTACTTGAAATAGCATAATACCATTTTTAAACTGCTAAAGTTTGTAGAGCTCATTTAGCTGCATGAGATATTGGACTATTAAGTATCATTAAGAAAATAAATTAACACTATCAGGAGGCAAGTGTTTATAGTTTCTGAATGATATATTGCTTTTAATAAAAATGTAAAAATTAATTTTCAGAACACATTAAGACTTCCAAAATTAGAGTGCCTATTTCAAAATTCAATGTTATGAATAAGAACACTTGCTTTATGGTGGCTCAGAGGGTTCAGAGTCCCACCTCCCTGTTTCTTTAATGCCTGAAGTTCCTTCATACTTATTGTATAATTAGTTATTAACTTACTTATTTAAGTATTTATTTTCTCATTTTTTTCTGCTCTTGGGGAAAACTTGAGAGTAACAAATTGTGGTCATTTATAATTGCCCTCAAATATGTAGCTTCAAAGTCTCTTTACTCCTTCCCAAAAGGATGTATTTCACACAATTCTCACAGAATTCCTGTAAGTCCTCTCTGGTCAAAACCAATGGCTAGATTTTGTTTCGATATTTCAGCTAAATTGCATGCGGGTACTTTCCCATTTAATTGACCTCAAATTGGGTAATTATTGGATTTCACTAGAGCTGATCATTCTTGTCCTAAGAGGTTTTTTTTTTTTTTTGAGTTGGAGTCTCACTCTGTTGCCCAGACTGGAGTGCAGTGGCCGCTCCCGGCCACCACAGCCTCGACCTGCTGGGCTCTGGCGATCCTTCCGCCTCAGCCTTCCAAGTAGCTGGAACTACAGGCATGCGCTACCACGCCCGGCTGACTTTTTGATTTATTGTAGAGATGACGTCTCACCAAGTTGCCCAGGTGGGTCTCGAACCCGGGGGCTCAGGCAATCCACCCACCTCAGCCTCCCAAAGGTGCGGGATTATAGGCTGAGCCACTGAGCCCGGCTCTAAGAGAGGTCTTTTAAAGGGGTCTCATTTGAAGCAGACCCCAAGCTTCAGATAAAGTCCTTCCATCTAGCCACACCATACATATATTAAAAAGTAGAGGTTCTTTAGATATGCTTAGACATAACACACACACATTTTAAACACAATTTCACCACCTAAATCTACTGAGGTGCTATCTGAATGTGATTCAGTGTAACTTTATATAACCAATCATTGACTAGTAGAGTGATGCTTTGATTGGTTTCTAAATATGTTTTTGCTATGTAATGTCTGCTCCATTTCTTATATTAAGGCAATAAAGTCAAAACTAGCTAAGAAAATGAAATAATTTCTGATTTAGAAAAATACCTAAAACAATGTACAGTTGACTCTAAAATAATGGGGGGGGGGGGGTTAGTACTGCCAAGCTCTTTCACAGTCAAAAATCCAAGTATAACTTTTAACTTTCCCAAAATGTAATTACTATTGATTTTCCTAAAACTTGATTACTGATAGCCTACTGATAATTAGAAGCCTCTCTGATAACATAAGCAGTTGATTAATTCATACTTTGTATGTTATATATGTAATATATATTGTATTCTTATAATAAAGCTAGAGAAAAGACACTTTTATAGAGAAAATCATAAAGAAGAGAAAGTATATTTACTAGTCATTAAGTAGAAACGGATCACCATAAAGGTCTTCCTTATCATCTTCATGTTGAGTAGGCTGAGGAGGAGGAGAAGAGGAGGAAATTGATCTTGCTGTCTCAAGGGTGGCAGAAGTATAAGAAAATCTGCGTATAAGTGGACCCTACATTTCACGTTGTTCAATGGTCAACTGAATATGTTCTCATATATGGTTGTGCATGTTGATCGCTGTGCACTAGGGCAAATGGGAACTGAAATTCACCCCAGACTGATCTTCAAGCTATTTGCCTTTGTGAAAGTTGTGTCCTCAGACAGAAGGACTACTTTTTTTCCTAATTGCCCAGAGGTACAGTTGGGTACTGCAGCAACTGGGTGTGGGAAATTCATATTGGCAAGAAAAATATGATACTAAAATATCCCAAGGCTAGATCACTAGCATATACCAAAAATACATTGAGATCTACCCCTGAGGAACAATCTTAAATTATTCAATTACGCATGTATTACTTTAACATTGTATATATAGGCATGTTTGAAAACTTAAAGTATTTCATCTCTATTCTTTAATGGAGTTTTCATACAAATTTAGTAAATTTGTACAAATTTGTATAAATTTTGCAAAAGCAGTACATCAAATAAATAAAAATGATAAATAGTGTGAAATATGCATGAGCTACTAATGAGAAATTATTGTTAGAAGACAAAACTGCCATTTCTACAACTCAAAATAGCCAAATATCTTTGATTTCTTATGGTCTGATCTAATAAATGTTTGGTATAAAGCTCTACCTTCAAACCATTTCCCTGACTTGGAATCCCAACCTATTATCCTATGAGCCTCATCAAATTAAATACATAGTTTTAAACACACTTACCTTAAGAACTTTTTGTCAATGGAGATATTATCCTGGTTTTCATTCATTACTACGTTTATTCCTTCACTTCTTTAATCTTTATTTGTTGAATGTCTACTCTTTACAGGTTAAATACTTATGGTTTATATCTTCATCTTCATTAAGAAATGTCAGGACTTCTTCTTGTACAAGTTGTAGTTGGCTCCAAAGTTTTAGTCCTAGAATATATGATTTTGAATGTGGGACCTTTGTTCACATGAGTAAAGTATTTAACTTGTAGTTTAATATGAAGAGCTGTGAGAATAGGGAGGAGTCTTTATGTTGGGCTGCTATAACAAAGTACTCTAGACTTGATGGCTTAAATGATTTATTTCTCATGGATCTGGAGGCTGAGAAATTCAAGATCGCACTCAGAGGGCCTGCTACTAGGTTTGCAGATGGCTGTCTTCTCACTGTGTCCTCACATGGGAAGAGAAAGCATGATCTCTTTTGGCTCTTCTCACAAGGTCACTAATTATGTCCATGAGGGTTCCACAGGCATGACTTAATTACTATACAAAGTCTCCACTTCCTAAAACCATCTCATTGGAAATTAGGATTTCTGTATATGAATTTTGAGAGACACAAACATCCAGTCCACAGCAGGAAGTTAGAGCCAACTGTGTGCTTGGTCTGGGCTGACTGGACCATCTTTGAGACATCTTTCTGCATAAAGAAACAGAGAGTTATGTTTCTTTATGGTATTCCCTCTCTTTTGAGGAGAACACCTATCAGTCCTAACTTACCTTGGTTCATCAGAATCAATTGAGGAGATTTAAAAATATCTTACTTTTCTAGTCTTAGACACTAGCATTGATATTTTCTTTAAAACTTCTAGGTTGTGCTAACGTGCAGTGTAGGTAAAGATGGTCTTCTCTAGAGCAAAACCACAACACGCTGAAGGACACTAGCTTTCCCAAATAAAGACAGGGTGAAAATTTGAAATCAGCTAGGAGGGCTTCCTTTTAACAATGAAAATGACTGATTAGGCTCTGTTATTAGCAAATAGTGGTTAAGATTGTTGTGCTTGTGATTGGAACAAGGCTATGCTGAATCATACAGATATACGAGAAGGCAGATAGCAAAAGGCAAAAACAAAGAAATTTAAACAACTATTGATATGCACTCATAGTATGATAAAATGAACCTGTTTTATCATCACTTATTTTTTCAAAAGTATACTCATAATAAAAGGTTTAAGAATGGTTATGTTACTTTGGGAGGTTGAGGCAAGGAGAATGCCTGAGTCCACAGGTTTGAGACAGCCTGGGTAACTTGGCAAGACCTTATCTCTACAATAGATAAAAAAATCAGGCGGGCTTGGTGGTGCACGCCTGTAGTTCCGGCTACTTGGAAGGCTGAGGTGGAAGGACTGCTGGAGCCCAGCAGGTCAATGCTGGGGTGGCCATGAGTATGCCTCCACACTCCAGTCTGGATGATGGAGTGAGACTCCAACTAAAAAAAAAAAATGGGTTGATTAGGTCATTTACCTGTTTGAATCTCATTTCTTAATCTGTAATATGGGAGTATGCTACTTCGTCTGTTTATCTCATGGTAAAGAGAAACTCTCTTTAAACTAAAAGGCTGCATAAATAAATAAAGAGGATGCTTGTTGACAATGTTCACATTTTATACACAGGTGGATGTATTGAGAAACCTAATATTTTCTAAAGGTTCTGCATTGGATTCTAACATGTTGTTTCAAGAAGTATATGCTGTCCTATATTACTGCTTTAGTTGTGTTCTCTTAGTTACTGTTTGGCATAGTCATATTTATAACTTTTAAAGTTTCTTCTTTTAAGATTTTTTTTCCCCTTTAGTTAGGGTCTCACTTTGTCGCCCAGGCTGAAGTGATTCTGATTCATGGGCTCAAGTGATCCTTCCGCCTCAGCCTCCTAAGCAGCTGGAACTGTAGGCCTGTGCCACCAAGCACAGATAATTTTTTAAAAAACTTTTTTGTAGGGACAAGGTCTTGCTATGTTGCTTAGGTTGGTCTCAAACTCCTGGACTCAAGGGATCCTCCTGCCTCAGCCTCCCAAAATGCTGGGATTACAGGTGTGAGCACCATGCCTAGCCTGCACTTCCAGTTTTGAAAGTGGAGCCAAAATCTATTTAAAATTATCAGCAATGAAAAAGAGACCTTTTAATGTCATGAATATGTATTAGAAGTCTAAAGATCTCAACTAGTGCCTTAATTTGTCTGGGTCCTCGTGGGATGACCGTGATCAAGTTATTATCTTCTCTAGTTCTTACATGCCCAATTTTCAAAGCAATGCGGTAGAATTATATAAACGGAAATGCCTACTCTAAAATCCTATAAATCTATGGCAGGTAGTTTACAGTTTTCTTTGTAAAATATAACTGTGAATGCTGTAGATAACTTTTGTGCATAAATATTAAATCAAATCATTGAGTATAAATTTGTTTTCAACATATATTACAATATATGGTCATTTTCAGTATATCAAACATCTTATCATGTGTTATAGTCAGAAAACTGTATTAGATTTTATTCTTTTTCAAATTTTACAACATGATTTACCAAGGCATAGCATATTTAATATTTGAAGCACACTGATATAAAATCAATATTTTGTTCTGAGATGCTTACAAGGTTAAAAAATTCCCATAACTTTTCTATATTTAAATGAAAAATGGAATTTCAATAAATATGTATCTTAATTTAATGAAATGCTGAGTAGACACAATAAATGTCATTTTAAATATTTTGTGTATATTTTGATTGCCATCAAGTTTCAAAAATTATCCTTTATTGAAGACACATTATTAAGTGACTTGAGATGCGTTTTTCACTTTAATTGATTTTTAACACCTTATTTTCAAATAGTCTTTAAGTCATACCTCTGATACATGACTAAGACAAAATTTCTGTGTTTAAGAAATCATAAAATAAAAGCCACCAACCTAGACAATTGTGATACAAAACTAAATTTGGTGTCTCCTTTAAATACAATGCAAAAAATACTCAACTGGGCCCTAGAAGAACTCTCTTTTTCAACATATTGTCAGGACTCACTGGAGAAAGCTGTTTTGTTAGTTCCAGTCATAGCTTAAAACGATGGAGCACTAACATGAAGGACATAAATAAGACTTCCTGGGTCATGTTCTTCCCTTTCTTTTCTTGGTGTGTTTATATTTGAGCTTGATGTTTCATTCTATTCAAGTAGTAAGCTATAACAAAACTGAAAAAGGCTTGGCTTGAGGTTGGGGGCCCAATAGGCTGCTAAGTTTGTATTGGTTTTAAGTCTAAGCTTTCTTGCTCCAGAAGAGAGCGTCCCAGTGAATACTGTGAACAAACTAATTCGACAGAAATCTCCATTGGGTCTTAGGTTAATATATGGGCTTTTGTGTTTCTGCACATCTTGGTAGCAGAGGTATGAGTAACTTTTGTTCCAGACTCTCTTCAAAGATCCTCTTCCAAGATGTTTTCGTGGACAGCCTTGGGAGACAGTATTAATGTTTCCCTTAGGAGTAATGGGCAAGTTTGTTTAAGATCATGTATATACATACATATGTATACACACACATTTTAAGTACGATGCTTACTCAAAATATGGCGTTAATCAATTGAATGCTAGTAGTATTACCATATGACTGCGGACAAAGAAAATGGCAGAAGCAAGGATGCGCACACGTCATACAACACATTGCTGCTGTAATTTAATTCAACTTTGAAAAGTAATACATAAGGCTGGGTGTGGTGGTTCAAGCCTATAATTCCAGCACTTTGGGAGACCAAGGCAAGAGATTGCCAGAGCCCAGGGGTTCAAGACCAGCTTAGGCAACTTGGCAAGACCTCATCTCTACAATAAAAAAAATAAAAAATAAAAAAATTAGTCAGGTGTGGTGGCGTGTACCTGTGGTTCCAGTTACTTGGAAGGCTGAGATGGAAGGATCACCTGAGCCCATAAGGTTGAGGTTGTGGTGACTGTGAGCATACCACCGCACTCCAGTCTGGGTGACAAGAGTGAGACTCTGACTCAAAAAAAAAAGGAAAGAAAGAAAAGAAAAGAAAAGTAATACATAGATAACATTTCGTAAAATGTATACATATTGTATATATAATCTTCCTTTGGGGCAGTGTTCAAACATGCTTATAGTTCAGTACAAAAGACTCAGGTTTTCTAAGCTCAAAGACAACCGCCTCTGCTATCTGTTGCACACTAGGAGTTTTTTCCCCCCCTAAAACATCAGTTATCTTTGAAAGCCCAGCTTTTAAAAAAAATGTTTTATTTGAAAGATGTGGTGTACAATTCAGGATTAGGTATACAAGTGATCATTGTACAGGTAAAGATTGGGCCTCCCTTTGGTCCCCACTTTGCCTAGTTTGAGATCAGGTACCCTTGATATTGTATCTGCCTCCCCAGTCTTGGCAGTATCCCGCTAGGAAGCTCACCTTTTACTGTGATTTATAAAACTACCATTACAACTTACCATTCAAAAGGTCAAACTCTGTCATGCTTATCTTCCCTCTTTTCCTAATGTTTTAATATAAAAACTTGAAAAGAAATATTTAAACCTAGAACTGGAAGGGGGTCATAAAATGACAATATATGTGGATACAGGTCTAGAAAAGAAAAACAAACGAATGAGATAATACTGATAAATCTGACAAAAATAAAAGGCAACCACAGGTCAGAATACTCAGAGAACATAGAACATAGAGGATGTTTTTGCAGGAGAACCATGGAATGACTCTAGCATCAGAGTTGAAGAAATTGGGAGCAGATTTGGGATGTGGCAATTACTCAGAATCCTTAATTAAGGAATATTCTAGGAAACATGAGTGACAGCTGGCCCTTTCTATCTCCCCAGGAGCAAGAAGTGATTATCAAAAGTGTTCATCCCTGCTGTTATAACCTGAAAATAGTTATAGAAAGAAATTGGACCAACATTCTAGAAGAACAGGATTCATAATATTCTGGCTGGCACTCCAATGTAAGACCCTCATTGATTTGACAGTTCTAGACAGCACACTCTATGGTTTTGACTTTTGCTATGTATGTCATCATAAAGCATGCTCATTGACTCATCCCACCCCTATACACAAAGCTTTAATTTTCTTCTCTTTTTTTTCTTTTTTTGAGTCAGAGTCTTACTCTGTCACCCAGGATGGAGTGCGGTGGCACAATTATAGCCACTGCAGTCTCAAACTGCTAGGCTCAGGTGATCCTTCTGCCTCAGCCTTTCAAGTAGCTGGAATCATGGGTGTGCGCCACCAAGCTCAGCTAATGTTTTGATTTATTGTAGAGACAAGGTCTCACCAAATTTTCCAGGCTGGCCTCGAATCTTTGGACTCAGGCAATCCTTTTACCTCAGTCTCCCAAAGTGCTGGATTACAGGCATGAGCCACCGTGCCGATCTTCCATCTTTTCTTTAGGAGAGAAGTAGTGTAGGGAAACAAATCAATACAGGTGCAATATTAATCAAGCTAAATTCTCTATAAATGAGAAATCAGCAGTGATAGTTAGAGTTTTGAGAAAAACTAGCAGTTTAAAAGTTTAGATTAAGCCGGGCTCGGTGGCTCAGCCTGTAATCCCGCGCCTTTGGGAGGCTGAGGTGAGTGGATTGCCTGAGCACGCGGGTTCGAGACCCGCCTGGGCAGCGAGACCTCATCTCTACAATAAATCAAAAAATCAGCCGTGCGTGGTAGCACATGCCTGTAATTCCGGCTACTCGGAAGGCTGAGGCGGAAGGATCACTGGAGCCCGGCAGGGGAGGCTGCGGTGGCCGGGAGCGGCCACTGCACTCTAGTCTGGGCGAGCGAGTGAGACTCCAACTCAAAAAAAAAAAAAGTTTAGACTGTGGGTGAACATAGAAATGAAGTAGGTATTTTATAGAATATAAAATCTATCTTCTATTTTGTATGCTTAGAAGAATTCAAGATAATAAAGCAAATATGGCAGCTTTGAAAAAAGACAATGTGCCGGGCTCGGTGGCTTAGCCTGTCATCCCGCGCCTTTGGGAGGCTGAGGTGAGTGGATTGCCTGATCCCGCGGGTTCGAGACCCGCCTGGGCAGCGAGACCTCATCTCTACAATAAATAAAAAAATCAGCTGGGTGTGGTAGCGCATGCCTGTAATTCTG
>NW_007247752.1:72482-138592 GCF_000164805.1 Carlito syrichta | reverse complement strand
CAGCCTGGGTGACAGAGTGAGACTCCAACTCAAAAAAAAAAAAAAAAAGAAAAGAAAAAAAGAAAAAAGACAATGTGAGAACAAGAAAGAATTCTGATGCCAGAAATATGAATGCTGGGGAAAATAATAAATAGAATGACTGAAAGAAAGATTTAGAAAATAATCTGTCTTAGAATATTGGCCAAAAAGTCGAGGATGAGAAATATGAGACTAGAGTATCATATAGGTAATCACAAATATAACAAAAATATTAATAAAAAGGAAGATTGAGAAAATGTAAAGGGAAGGAAAATTTAAGAATTGAAATAAGTGCCACAATTCATAGCAAAATGGAATGTAAATCCTGTCATATTTCTTTGTAAAACTTCAGAGCATACTGATGAAAGAGAAGATCCTAATGCCTTCTATCGAGAAACAACCAGTCAAAAGGATAAGCCATCAAGGTCAAGAACCAGTTTATTTTCAGACTTGCTATTATTATTGCTGGATACTAGATAGTTCCAAGTTTTGAGGGAGGAAAAACAGACATAGATTTCTCCTGCTAGCCACGGTGTCCGTTTAACAATAAACTATTGTATTTTCAGAACTGCAAAATCTCTATAAGTGCGCATTTCATAAATTCAATATTATTTCAGAAATAAAATAATCTGCAGCTATTAACCACAAAAAGGAATGACACATTTTTCTTAAAGGAGCATAATGTGTATTCTAAGAAACAATGAACTAAAATATGCAATAAAAATAAACAGGTCAACAGCTGTGCAGCAGTCCTAGAAAGCAAGCTGTCCAAATTGGAAGGTCTAAGAGCTCTGGAATATCAGCTGTCAAGAGTCAAGGGCAACAGTATCATTAGGAAACCAGAAGACCTTAGAGATTTTTATGGAAAACTCATATGTCCTATTTTTCAACATAAAAATATAACAAACTGCAAAAGTAAAAATAAAAACACCCAAATACCAAGGCTCAAATAAAGTGGGATATGATTTGAGTAACTAATAGGAAGTAGAAACAGTTTTTTTTTTTTTTTTACATTTGCTTATGTGGAAAAAAAATAGAATTTAAAGATTTTATACGACTTTTGTCATTTACTAAAAGTCTACATGCAAGAAGTAATGGTGAAACTCTAGGCCAGAGACCAGAGACCTCCGCAATTAAGTCCTTGACAGATTGATGTTATAGTTTCTGCTACATACAAGAGAACAAGCCAAGCTTCTCACTCTCCCCTCCTGAATGCATACACAACACCTTCTGGGGAAAGTTACACACACACAGATAAACTTCAAAAGCCTGTTCCATTTGTGCTGGGTGCAGTGGCTCATGTCTGTAATTCCAGTCCTTTGGGAGGCCAAGGTGGGAGGATTGCTTGATCCCAAGAGTTTGAGACCAGCCCGGGCAACATAGTGAGATCTCATCTCTACAAAAAACCAGAAAATTATCTGTGCACAGTGGTGCATGCCTGTAGTCCCAGCTACTCAGGAAGATGATGCAGGAGGATTGCTTGAACCTAGGAGTTGGAGGTTACTGTGATTGTGTCACTGCAGTCCAGCCTGGGTAACAGAGTGAGACCCTGACTCAAAAAAAAAAAAAAAAAAAAAAAAAAGAATATTACATTTGAAAAAAATATTCAAATATGAGCTTTAAAACCGTAATAAACTGAAATGTATAATTTAAATAAAACTCAAGTATATGCTTACAAAGAAGTCAAGTTTTAGCTCAAGGGAACAAAGGAGTTGTTTATGACTTTGAAGATCTATAAAGAGATCACAATGGTTGTTCAAGAGAGTAGAATATTAAGAGCATTCTTTGTTGGTTACAATGTGTGAAAAAATTATTTTGACTATGTGGAGCTGCTTTAGACTTCATCTTGATGCTTGAAATATTGAGCAGCACAATTGTATTAACATATATCACGTCTTTCTCCATAGCTAAATTATAATGCACAATTCTTTGAATAACGTTTTGACAATTAAATATGTTGGATGGTTTAAATTTCTGAAAACTTTAAAGAGTTAAACCTAAACACTGAATGTATTTCCCGTGCCTTGGGAGGCTGAGGTGAGTGACTTGCCTGAGCCTGCGGGTTCAAGACCCGCCTGGGCAACTTGGCGAGACCTCATCTCTACAATAAATCAAAAAATCAGCCGGGCATTGTAGTGCATGCCTGTAGTTCCAGCTACTCAGAAGGCTGAGGCAGAAGGATCACCGGAGCCCAGCAGGTCGAGGCTGCGGTGACCGGGAGCGGCCACTGCACTCCAGTCTGGGTGACAGAATGAGACTCCAACTCAAAAAAAAAAAAAAAAATCTCAAATTTATTTCCTTAGCTTTGTCTTCTCTCCTAGACATCAGTCTCATATTTTCATGCTACTGTGGGCATTTTGTTGTATGTCATTCAAAACTTCAGAGCTATTTAATTAACTATTTTTCCCCCAAATACTGACTCCTATTTTTTATTGATTTGTCTTTCTTAATGATACAAAGAATTTAGTTTTTAGTGGTGCTCATTTTTAAAGCATATTAACAACCTTAGTGCCTTTTCTCTGCTTAATCTAAATTATTACAAGTTATCAACTTCAGTTGATGCTTAGTTTTAATTCTCTCTTATTTCCATCTTTTTACCATGTTCATTGTCATGCTTCTAAATCAGGCTTTTCTTTTTTTGTCTCAATTTAGATTACTGTTGTAACCTCTCACATGGAAGTTCATTGTAAATTCTTACTTCCTTTTAATTCTTATGCACTAAATCAGATTAAAATTATTAAAACTTGCCTATGTACCTTTCCTGTTCAAAAATATTTAACCACTCTCTTATATCCAAATTTCACAGTCTGGCCCTCAAAAACTTTCACCACCTAACAGTTTTACCACCTAACAGTTCAAACCGCCCAGCCAAAGCATAGCAAAAAAAAAAGGCTAATTACAAAGCAAAATTTGCCTCAAGATAGGGTTCAGGCTCTCACCTCCCTTTCTCATATAAAACTCTAGTGCCACCTTTGATTGCAAATTTTGGCTATGTTTCTTATATTCCCCCACCCAACACTGTACTTAAAATTCAACCTGTCTTGTCATAGTCTCCTGTTGGGAGCCAGCCTTGGAGACCCACCAGATTGACAGGGTCCTGGTGACTCAGGGCCACAGGCTACTGAAAACTCATTGTCCATCTTTCTACTACGTTGTTTAACCTGTCCCTTTTTGCCCATGTGATGACCTGAGGCATGTTTAAAGGGCTTTCTTTCGCTTGGTTGTGGGTTACAGATCTTGTTTTTAGGGTTAGGATTTGTGACTAATACCTGGTAAAAAGAAGTTTCTGATTTTGTTTAGGCAAATAATTGTTTTGAATATTTTTACTTGTAATTGTAGTTATGTGTTTGAATACAAGGCATAAGATTTAAGTGTAGTGAAAGTTTATATTAAGGTATATGTAGGTGATTTATAATTTTGTTTTGAGAGACATATTAAAGTTATAGTATATAAAAAGTTAAGGGTTTAGATTAGAATTTAAGTGAGTAAAACAGGTTTTATCTAACAACCAAAACTACCTTAAAGCCTAAATAACATCACTAGAACTTTCTTCTAAGTTGTTTTTTCCTTAGAGATAGGATGTTCCAGATAGGAAAACAATAAAGGAATTTAAACAAGAAAAAACTACCAAGGGGCTTGAAAGTCCAGAAAGTTTTCAAGAAGAAACTCCTTGTCCATGAGAAAAGAAACATCTACCAGGCACTTCTGGAAAATCTCCAGGTGCACATTCCTCCACCAGATGGAAATATTCTACATATGAACTGCTCCAAAACCCTGGGCCAGAAACTGTTGTTCTGACTCCCAGAGACTTTATTATGGAAAAACTTGTTTCCCTGGATAATTTGAATATAGGAAGTTAAGTTTATAAGAGTTAAATTTGTTAGAAAGATTGTAATATATATTAGTTAATTTGGGATAAGAGTTGTGTTTTAAGTGGAGTTGTTTAATAAGAAGCTTTATAATTTTAAGATTTTATATTAATGGGTTGAGGGAACTGTTTTTTACAGGGTAACATCATTGTCTTGGGATTATGTTGTTTTGGGTGGAAATAGTCTCTGCCCTTAGAGAGAACATTAGCCTAGCTTGGAGTAAAATACTTAAACTTAAGCATCGTTTTAACATCACAAAAAATCCATGTAATTTGTTGTAAGTGATTTGTTTTTTAATGATGATTTTAACTTGCTCTTTGGCAGCAACTTGCAGGGATTATTTCCCTTTTTGAGAGAAATATAAGCTTGCAACCACTAGCAATAAAATGGCATCTGCATTCTCATAACAGGTGTCCAGTCTCTCTCTCTTTCTCTCTTTCTCACAATTGCCTACGCCGTCTCCACCTTTGGAGTACCTTGGATTCTGCAGGAGCTGGTCTCTGGCAGTTTCCCTAACCATTTTGAATTGATTGTACTACCTGAAATACTACCTCAATTTTTTGTTACTACTCAAATGTTTCCTATTATTCGTCATAACTCAGCTCAAATCCCCCTTTTTCCACAAAGACTTATTCTGATCTCTCCTACCTGATGGGATTACCTACTTCAATGAATTATTTCAGCCTTCATTAAATTTTGATAGTAATCATTCATTCCCATGTTCTATTCTGCCATTACTTTAAACTGTTGAAAAATGTTTGCATAAGATTTAAACCTGTTATATTCTTAACGCTTTTATAAGATTGGACAGTTTTGAGGGTAAGAGCTGAGATTTTATTCTCATTTCCCATGTCTTTCACAAATTGGTAATTCCACAGTTCTATTAAATCAATGAATGGGATCAGAAATCATTGTTAGCAATTGACTGTATGCCACTAATTATTTAAATCAGTGGTTTTCAAGTGGGGGTAATTTTTTTTTTATCCCATCCCAGAACATTTAGCAATGGCATTTTGGGTTCTCACAACTGGTAGCAGAGAGGACAAGGGAGGGCATGTCTATTGACATATATCAGAGGCCAGAGACACTATTAGCAGTGGTTTCTAAAAAATGGTACCCTGAATCTAAGACACCAGTAATGTTTCTTAAGAAGTGCTATTGTGGATCAAGAGGTGACCAAAAGACCAGATCTTCAAAGCCACCACTCTAGTTTTAAACAGGGAAGCTTTTCAAAAATTACATTAGATATGGAGCTCATTTACAGATCATGATTTTCAAATGTTCACCATTAAAAAACAAAAACAAACACAACAACAACAACATCATCAACAAAATCAAGTCATTACTGGGAACCAATAGATGACCATGAAAAGCGAACTAAGAAATACAGAAGGCCTATAATGGGCAAAGCACATATAGGGCAAAAAAATAAACCATGTCTTAGTGAGATTTCATAGCTACATGGAAGAGAAACCTTCTCTGACTAAGGAGAAAAGGAATTTTATTGGGTAGCTCCTGAGTCACTGTGAATGTAAGAGAACTGGAGAAGTATTAGTTCCATATTAATGTCCTAAGTACACCAAGAAAACATGTTTCGAAAAGGAAATAGCTGCTCTGTCCACAAACATTGACTGCTAAGATGCTGCTTTTGTTCTAGGAGTTTGATGATCACTCTGAATGTGTGTGTGTGTGTGTGTGTGTGTGTGAGAGAGAGAGAGAGAGAGAGAGAGAAAGAGAGAGAGAAAGAGAGACACACAGAAAGAGATAGACACACACACACTCACAGAGAGACAGTCACAGAGAGAGAGAGACAGAAACCCATGCGAAAGAGACAGAGAGAGACACAAAAAGAGACAGACACAGAGAGACACAGAGACCCAGAAAGAGACAGACACATGCACACAGAGACAGAGACAGAGACAGAGAAAGAGACAGACAGACACACAGATCGCCCCCCCACACACACACAGAGAGAGAGAGAGAGAGAGAGAGAGAGAGAGAGAGAGAGAGAGAGAGAGAGAGACTATGGCAGTGCATTTTACATTTCATGTGTCACTAGCTTCTGACTCATGATTGGACCAGTTGTATCTGTTTGAAGGAGCCTAAGTCACATGCTTACATCTCAAGGGCAGAGAAGGTTGAGAAATCAGGTTTCTGGCATTTTTAACACTTTATGGGAGAAACATTTCTGTCTCTTGCCCAGACTGATAAAGGCAGAGAAATTCTTCAGACATGGAAAAGGATACCTATATTGAGCAGCCTTTCAAAGTGACCACTAAAGAGTATTTTGGAATTAAAAATAAATCACTGCTTAATTTTAACATAAAACTGATTCAAGCTAGACATAGCTAAAAATAATAATTCCTTTGAAATAAAAACAGCAATTCTCTGTCATTGTAATCATATGGTCATACAGAACTAGCTTCTAAGTAAAGGTAGCGAAAATACAATGATAAAACACTTACTTCATTTATGAATTAATATAAGTGAATTATTATTCAGGATTTCCTCTTTACTTTTGCATTTCCTATGGTAAATTTATCATAGGCATTAAAACAGCATTGTGTTTCCTTAAACTCACATTTTCAGATATGAAAATGTGTAATTGAATTTGGCCTTTTAAAGCAATGGTGTATTCTTAAGGCCGTGAAAAGTAAAGACTATACAATTGCATGTAATTTCCAGTTATTACATCTAGTAATATTTCTATATGTAGCCTTAGGTGTGTGACAGAAGAAAAAAAAAACAAAACTTTTTGTTGTTTTGTTTTAAGGCTGTAGGTTGAATCAGTTTTGAAGTCACCAAGTTTAATAGTGTATGAGAATATAAAGACTCAAGGATACATCCCTGAGATAATGTGCTTTGGAAGGTGTGGCAATTTTTGTAGACTAAAGGAAAGTGCCCTACATCTTAAGTGACTCTTTGAGAATATTTCTCCCCAGAGATTGTTAATTTTCTAAAATGGAGAAAATTTCTTTTAATGTTCTCTATTACCAGTGGCAGCTTGGAGAGCAATTCACATTTAAATAGCTGTTTCATAGCATCTAATCCTTTGCCAGCTGCATGATCCTGTAAGACTAATGTGCATCCAAGAAAGAGACTGGAATTACAACATCCCAATACTAATGCACTTTGAATGCCCTGCCTGATACTTGTATTGAGATGTCATCAGTTGTTACATGAGCTAGCTAAAAATATAACAGGCTATGGGAGAGAATGAAGGCTGCACCCATAAAAATTTTGGACTAGTCTATGACTTCTCCAAGTTGCATTATTTTTCATTTTTTTCTCCATTATACATACATTCTATCCTTCAGAATAAGCACATGCCTAAGTCTATGTGACTCTGCATTAAATACATAACATATTTTTTTCTAGATGACTTTATCCTCATTATGTTAGAATCATAAGGCTTTGCTTTTAAGTTATAATTACTCTGTTATTTACTTGGATGATTTACAAGGCTAACTGCATGTAAAGCTTACAATATATCCTAAATAAAATATTTCGCAAAGCACAACTATAATATATAAATTGAATTTTATTTATTGGGCTGAGCCATATAAGATTGGTGTTAATAGCTCAAAAAATGTCTGGATATCTATAATTTCCCATTTTTAAACCTATAGAAACTGAGTTTATTTGAAAACTAATTAACTGCCATTATTTTTTGCTTTCCACTTTTCTGAAACTCAATAGTTTTGAAACCTGGGGAGAATAAAGCGAATATTTGAACTTGAACCTTCACAAAGTTAGTGAGTTCTTCTATGAATTTCCCTGTTGGTACTTATCACAAGTTAAGATTTTTTAAAAAAAAATTTTAATTTTAAGATGTGGGGCACAATTCAGGGTTAGATTTACAAATATTCATTATGCAGGTACCCTTGTTGATGAAGTATGCCCACCTCCCGGCAGTTTCCCACTACTGCCAATACTTTTCTTATAGTATTATGATAATTGTTCAAGGTCCGCTTACGAGTGAGAACATGTGATACTCAATTTTTTGTTTCTGTGATAGGTCACTCAGTATTATAGACTCTAAGTTCATCCATGTTGCTGTGAAGTTCATAATTTTGTCCTTCTTTATGGCTGCATAATATTCCATTGTGTATATGTACCACATTTTTTTTTCTCTTTCAATGGGCAGCATGGTTGGTTCCAAGTTTTTACTATTGCGAACAATGTTGCAATAAATATGCCTGTCAGGTATCTTTTTCAAAGAGTGATTTGAGTTCCTCTGGGTATATTTTCAGTAGGGGCTATATGGAAGATCGATTTTTAGATCTTTTAGGAATCGCCAAACTGTTTTTACAGAGGTTGTATTAGTTTTTTTTAATTTTTCATTTTAATTTGAGTAGTCCAAAACTCTGAGACTTTTTAAAAATGGTGTAAATCATCTTACTTTCTGATTGAAGACCTTCGTGTACTAACTCTTTCTTCCAAATGTTACCTCTGTCATCCTTGCTTGTAGGTTTTCTCCTGTTCCTGTACTAAGCTCTTGTTAATTCCAAAACGCTGCAATGTTTTTGTATTTGTTTTGACATGTACACAAGCTTTATACTCTTATGTCACTTCTGTTGATTTTCAGTACTTTATATATTGGTGGTTTCATATAATCCCCTGACTTCTTGAAGGAAAGTCTTGTCTCATTTTTCTCTGTATATGACCATATATAACAAACATTATTGCTTTTAAGTCATTCAAATATTAGTTGAATTAAATTAAATCATGGTAAATAAATTCTGTTTTAAAAGGTCTGAAAATAGTAATCGAAAGAAACTGCCAGATTTGTCTTAAAAGTTAAATGAACGTGCATTTTCATGTACATAAATACATTAAGATTATATGTGCATATATATTTATATATACACAGTATATATTCACAGTTACATATTTGTGAGTGTAGATACACAAACATGCATATGTGCATTGTATGTGTATACATACATGTGTGTGAAAAGTGTTTACATAATTAGCTTGTTATATTTTGGTTAAACTCAAATTGTTATTTTGCTATTATAAATATATAGGTTTCTGATGATAATCTTATTAATCTATAGTAGACACACAGTCAGATTCTATAGCTTTCCGGTGTCTTTTTCAGCCTTCACTCCTGTCCCCCTGATTCATTCAAAGATTTTCCCCTTCCCTGACTCAGCAGAATCACAGATTCTGTTCATTTACAGGTTCTCTCTCCTAACTCTGCTGCTTTTGGACTTTATGAACTCTTAGAGGGGCCCCTTAGAAACTCTAAGTCTGCAGTTTTTAGAATTTCAGAATGCAGGTGTGGAATCTCAGCTCATTATTGTCTCTTTCTCTGGTTACTTTTCTCTGGTGACTCCCTGCATCTCTGGGCTTTTTAAAAATATGTATTGATTAGGAGGTGGGGTGTACCTCATGGGACCAGCTTTTCTCTTCTTTAGCTCTTAAGAAGGTGGCTGTTAGCTCCTTGACCAGTTTACTAGATTGCGGAGACCCTTATGTTTACTGTCTGAGATTAGCTGAAATTCTAAAAACTGGGAAAATTTCAATGTATATTCTTTTACATAGATTATTCCTCCGTGTTTTTTTTATTATAAAGATGTGGGGTACAATTCAGGATTACGTGTACAAATGTTGATTATGCAGGTACCCTGTTGATGAGGTATTCCGTTCTCTCCCATAGCAGCTTTCCTCAACTGCCAATCCCACTCCTCCTCCCCTGACAGTTTCCCACTACCGCCAATCCCTTTCTTATAGTATTATAATTGATCAAGGTCCACTTATGAGTGAAAGCATATGGTACTTTGTGCTTTGTTTCTGTGATAGATCACTGAGTATGATCGACTCTAAACTCATCCAAGTTGCTGTGAAGTCCATATGTTTGTCCTTCTTTATGGCTGAATAATATTCCATTGTGTATATGTACCACTTTTTTTTAATCCAATCCAACTTCAGTGGACAACACGGTTGTTTCCATGTTTTTGCTATTGTGAATAGAGCTTCAACAAACATATGTATGCAGGTATCTTTTTTGTAGAATAATTTGAATTTCTTTGGGTATATTCCCAATAGGGGAATTGCTGGGTCATATGGAAGGTCAGTTTTTAGTTTATTCCTCCAAATTTGAAAAAAAAAAAACAGCAGTTTTAAATGGAGACGCATTTAAGTCCATTCAGTGAACATTAACCCAGTGCCCACTATAATTACATGCAAGATACTGTAAGTTGTTGTATTTTTCTAGCTGAATGAGTTTACCCATTGCTATAACTTTACCTACCACAATGATAGTGATGACTCTCAAATTTGTATTTTAACCTATTGTTGCTGTAGCAAATTACCACAACTCAGTGGCAGAAAACTTTCATTTATTATCTCACAGTCTTGTGGGTCAGGAGTCTTAGCACAGTGTAGATAAAATGGCTCCTCTTCTAGTCTCACAAGATTCAAAATAGGTAACCCATTACCCAAGCGTTTTGATAGTGGGACTAAAAAGGACCAATTGCTTGGACCAATTGTATGTGGTATGGGAATATATGGTATCTATTTTGGACTTTAATTATTACCACAAGGAAACACTGAAATGCCTAAGTGCAATCTAACCTTATTTCTATTCACAACCATTGCTCTAAAATGCATATCTGATCAGGGCATTCTTCTTCATTTGTGCAAATAAATCCTTTGGGTCAGTGAGACCAGTTCAGGCACCCTTTCCTTCAAGAGCCTTCTACAGGAGAGTCCTCAATATCCTGGGCATCTCTTCTCAAAGCTTCCATCACTCCTTGTCTCATGAGCTATTTCAACTCCTCTCCTCCATTGTGTCCTTTACCTTTTAAAAATGTTATATCAAATTCTTGATTTCACAAATTATACATGAAGAAACACAACTCAGGGTATAAAAAGATAAAAGAAGTTCATAATTTTGTTCTTCTTTGTGGCTGTGTAATATTCCATCATGTAGATGTACCACATTTTTTTATCCAGTCCTCTTTTGATCGGCAGCACGATTGGTTTCATGTTTTTGCTATTGTGAACAGTGCTGCAATAAATATGTCTGCACAGGTATCTTTTTCATAGAGTTTATAATACTGAGGGATCTATCACAAAAACAAATAACTGAGTATCACATGTTCTCACTCATAAGTGGTCCTTGAACAATTATCATAATACTATAAGAAAAAGATTGTCAATAGTGAGAAATTTCCAGGGGGGAGTAGGTGGGGTGGGATTGGCAGGAGTGGGCTTCTGTTGGGAGAGGGGGGCACACCTCATCAACAAGGGTGACTGTGTATTTAATATTTGTATACTTAACCCTGAATTGTACTCTGCATCTTTAAAATTAAAAATTAAAAAAAAGATAAAAGAAGAATTGCTACACTTTTTCTATCCTCACACAACTTTATATCTGAAATAAATAACTGCTAAGAGTAACTCTTTATGTATTTTCTATGTATGAATAAATTGCAGATTTATAGGTTAGGATAGATTGTACATATAAACTGAGAATCTATATTTGTTCTATATAAGCATATATGTATATATTTGTATCATACATACTAGTATATCTTTCATAAGAATATAGAATATGAATTTATTTTGAAATCTTATTTTTATTAACTTTTTTATATGTCACCATTAAGATCTTTTTTCAATGTCCCATAAATTATTCCATGGTCTAAATGTGTTTTATTTTATTGAATATCTCTTTTGAATAGCACTTTTGGATAATTTTAAAAATAATTTCTAGCTTTGTTTTAGTATTGCAACTTTTTCGATAATTACCATGCATATACTTATATGTGTTTGAGCACTTGTGAAAATATATTTGTGAAATAAATACATAGAATAGTAATCAAAGGGTATATAATATTTAAATTGCCAAATTGCTTTTCAAAAAGAGTATGCCAACTAAAATTACCATCAACTTTGTGTGAAAACTCCTGTTACTTCACAACTTCAGCAATACTTGATTTTTGGGTTGATTTGTGATGCGATAACAAGTAGCTGGAAGAGCAACATAGATAATCTGTTTACGAGGTGTCATAAGCAACTAGCAGGAGTTCCAAACAGATAAAATAGTGATGAAGGGGTGGGAAACATTACAAAATAATAACAACAGAAAGTTTTCTAGATCTCACAGAATGCATATATCTTCGGATTCAGAGGTGAATGGAAGGAAATCACAATTTGAGGCTTACCAATTGGAAATTTATCACCTTATAGATAAAAGAGAAAATATTTGGAGTGGGAGGATAGGAAAGAGATTACCCAAATGCCTATCAAAAAGTCAATTTTATCTCAGATTTCTTTTTAAAAGTTTAAGAAATAGAATGCTTTCAATACAACTTTCATCTTATGCTTCAACCAGACAAAATATTGGCTGAGGGCAGATTATAGATGTTTTAAGATTTAGAACATCTTTCATCATGTGCTCTTAGGAATTATTTGGAAAAGTGCTCCAGCAATATGAGCCAGTGCAATTCAGAAGATCTGTTGGCTTGAATCCAAGAGAGTGGAGGATAAGGGGACCAGGATAAAACTGGGCAATAGACCCAAGGAGGCTCAAATTCAGGTCAGAGTGGGAAGATACATTGAGGAATAAAAATTACTATAATCATAGTAATAACTTTATCATATAATTAAGACCAATGGTGTGAACAAAATACCTGTAACAGAGTACTCCAGAAAACAATCAGAGGCAAAAGAAAGGTATACATCCAATACAAAACAAATTATTCAAGGTAGGATGACAGTGAAATTTACATCAAAGTGAAACTACATTTTCAGCAATAGACAAAATCAAGAGCTGGAAGATGTAAGTTGTATGATTCAAGAAACAATTTTTACCTCCCAAGAAATAGGTATTTCGAGAAACAACAACAAAGAACAACAAAAGCAGAACCCAACTGAATGTGAGAATAGGTATATCATGGATGAAACAAACTAACACATTAGCCTGATTTTAAGGCATTGGTTAATTGTAAAAGATAATAATACTTTATTTGAAGACTTTACTTTAAATTTTACTTTTAAATTACTTTAAATTTTACCTGTTGGTGGATGCTGGAATCTGCCGATTTTGAATCACAGCTCCCCCCTTAATTAAATGTCAAAACTGCAAAAAAGTATAGCCCCAACCCACAGTCCAGCTTCAGAATTGAACAAAACTAGAGGATCCACATAAGGAAGAATAGGAGATTGAGCAGAAGTAAAAGCAACCCTGCCTTCTCTGAACAACAGAATTAAAGAAGAGGGAGGAAAAGAAAGTGGGGAGGAAAATCTACACAAATGAAGAAAAACCAAAAGAAGAATATGGGTCTTATACAGATCCCTGGGAAGTCAGACACTGAGAAAATAGACTTCAGAAAGAAACAATGAAGAGCTCCCAGAATGACTGGTCACATACTACAAACCCAGACATCAAGACATTAATAGAGAGAATAAAAAGAATTGAGGAGAGACAAGAGGAAAATAGGAAGGAGTGATAACTGAGATAACAACAACTGAAATAACAACAGTAAAGAATACTGTGATTGAAATAAACAACAAACTGATAAGCATGGAAAGCAGAATTAGCCAAGCAGAAGAAAGAATCTCAGAGCCTGAGAACCAAAATATAGAACTAACCCAAGCTGTCAAAAACATAGAAAAGAAGCTTAAAAAAACCAGAACAAAACCTTAAAGAGATGAGCGATTATTTCAAGAGGCTGAACCTGAAAGTAATTGAACTTTCTGAGGCAGAGGGACAGAGACCACCCTGGAACAAACATTCCATAAAATTATTCAAGAAATCTTCCCTCATTGTATCAGTAATGTGAAAATTCAAATGCAAGGGAACCCCTGCAAGACAACAAATGAGAAGACCAACTCCTAGACACATAGTAATTGGCCTAAACAAAGTAGATATAAAAGAAAAAATCCTAAAGGCAGCAGGAGAAAAAGGTCAGACTACGTACTAGGGAAAACTAATTAGAATAGCAGCAGATTTATCTACAGAAACACCTCAGGCTAGGAGAGCTTGGAGCCCAATCTTCAAAGTTCTCAAAGATAAACAATTTCAACCAAGAATAACCTACACAGCTAAGTTAAGTTTCATCAGTGAGGGAGAATTAAAATCTTTCCCGGACATCCAATTCCTAAGAACTTACGCTGTCTCTTGACCATCTCTACAAGAAACACTTAAGAAAGTATTAAATACAGAAGAAAGGGAAAAAAGAATGACAACGTTCTTCACAAAAGTGCAGGAAAAAGACTGAAAAAACACCTGGTTTAACCCCCAAATCAAAAGAAAGACAACAAACAAACAAACAAATAGGAACAACAACTCTATAAGAACCTCATGACAGAGATAAGCTCTCACATTACAATAATTAGTCTGAATGTGAATGGATTAAATGCATCACTGAAATGACATAGAATGGCACAATGGATTAAAATATCATCAGGCAACAATATATTGTCTCTAAGAGACACATCTCACCAGAAAGGACACTCACAGACTCAAAGTAAGAGAATGGGAAGCAAAATTTCAAGTGACCGGAACACAAAAGAAAACAGGAGTTGCAGTCTTAATATCAGACAAAATACCATTTAAGCTGTCAAAAAATTAAAAAGACAGAGAAGGTAACTATATAATGATAAAAGTTTCAATCTATCAACAAGAAATATCCATCTTAAACATATATGCACCCAACATAAGAGCACTAACTTTCATAAAGCAGCTTCTAGGTAAACTAAAAAAAGATACTGACTCTACCACTATCAAAGCTTGGGACTTTAATACACCAGTGTGACTCTTGACCAAATGGACTTAATTGATACCTACAGAACACTCCACCCAATGACTTTAGAATATACATTCTACTCATCACCGCATGGAATGTACTGTAAGATCAACCATACCCTTGGCCATAAATCAAGCATACAAATTGAAATAAGATTGAAATTTTGCCATGCAACTTCTCAGACCACGGTGGAATAAAAATAAATATCAACACCAAGAAAATTCCCCAAAATCCAGAAAAGACATGGACACTAAACAGCAACTCCTGTGTCAACATGGAAATCAAAACATAGATTGAAAGATACCTGAAAATGAAGAAACATCTTACCAGAATCTCTGGGATGCCATGAAACAGCAATAAGAGATGAATTCATATTTCTACAAATACTCATGGAGAAAATGGTAAGATCACAATAGCCTAAAAAGTCACCTAAGGAAGCTGGAAAAGTAAGACCATCAAAATCCTAAGTTCAGCAGAATCCAGATCACCAAAACAAAAGCCCAAATATGGGACACAGAAGACAAAAAATAATACAAAAAATCAATGAGACAAAAAGCTGTTTCTTTGAAAGGATAAACAAAATGAATGGTTCCCGAGCTAGACTGACCAAGAAAAAGAGAGAAAAAGTCCAAATAAACACAATCAGAGATACAAAAGATGAAGTCACATCTGACCCTGAAGAAATACAAAAGATTATCAGAGATTACTATGTACACTTGTGTGGAAAAAAATTGAAAACCTAAAGGAAATGGAGGACTTTCTGATACCACACAATCTCCCTAGGTTGAAACAAGAAGAAATAGAGATCCTAAACAGACCAATAACAATCCAGGAAATTGACTATGTCATAAGAAAACTACCTACAAAAAAAAGGCCCTGGACCAGATGACTTTCCAGCAGAATTCTACAAAACATACAAGGAGGAATTGATACCAATCCTATTAAAAGTATTCCAGGTGATTGAGAAAGATGGAACTTTCCCCAAATCATTTTATGAAGCTAACATCACATTGATACCCAAGCCAGGTAAAGACCCAACAAAGAAAGAGAACTACTACTACCCTTGATGAATACAGATGCTAAAATTCTCAAAAAGATCCTAGCAAACTGGATTCAACAACACATCTCAAAAATCATCCACCATGATCAAGTGGGCTCCATTCCCAGGATGCAAGGCTGATTCAACACTTGTAAGACCATAAACGTAATTAAATACATCAACAGTCATAAAAACAAAAGCCACATGATTATATCATTAGATGCAGAAAAAGCTTTTGATAAAATCCAGCACCCTTTCTTGATAAAAACCATCGAACATCTAGGCATAGATGGAACATACATCAGAATGGTAAGAGCCATCTTTGAGTAACCCACAGCCAACATACTACTAAACAGACAGAAATTGGTACCATTTCCTCTGAAAACTGGAACTAGACAAGGATGCCCGCTCTCACTCCTGTTCAACACAGTTTTGGAAGTCCTAACTAGAGCAATCAGAGAAGAGAAGGCAATCAGGAGTATCCAAATAGGAAAAGAGGAAGTCAAGTTATCTCTCTTTGTAGACAACATGATTCTATACCTCGAAAATCCAAGAGAATCTGTCAAAAACCTCCTTGCACTGATAAAAGACTTCAGCAAAGTCTCAGGGTATAAAATAAATGTACAAAAGACAATCGCATTTCTATACACCAATAATAAACAGACACCCATATAAAAAGCACAATTCCATTCACAATAGACCAAAAAAAAAAAAAAAAGAAAGAAATACATTGGCATCTTCATAATCAGATGTGAAAGACCTTTACAATGAAAACTACAAAACTCTGCACAAAGAAATCAAAGATGACACAAACAAGTAGAAAAATATTCCATGCCCATGGATTGGAGGAATCAATATTGTTAAGATGTTCATTCTACCTAAGGCAATCTACAGGTTTAATGCAAACCCATCAATTACCAACATTCTTCTCAGATCTAGAAACAATAATATAGGAAGTCATATGGAAACACAAACAACCACAAATAGCCAAAGCAATTCTCAGCAAAAAAAAAAAAAAAAGGTGGTTTCACACTCCCAGACTTTAAACTTTATTATAAAGCTACAATAATCAAACAGCCTGGTATTGGTACAAGAACAGGTATATAGACCAATGGAATAAAATTGAGATTCCAGAAGCAAAACCTCAATTTCCTAACCAACTCGTCTTTGACAAAGCCTCCACCACCAACCACTGGAGAGATGAGAACCTATTCAGTAAATGGTGCTGGGAAAAATGGCTGACCACATGCAGAAGATTGAAACAGGACACTTACCTATCCCCATACACAAAAATTAATTCTAAATGGATCAGAGGCCTAAACATAAAACCTCGAAGTATAAGAACCTTGGAAAATGCAGCATTCCTGATCAAAACCCCAAGTACCCATGCCATAGGAGATAAGATAGACAAGTGGGTTCGAGACCCGCCTGGGCAGCGAGACCTCATCTCTACAATAAATCAAAAAATCAGCCGGGTGTGGTAGCGCATGCCTGTAATTCTGGCTACTCGGAAGGCTGAGGCGGAAGGATCGCCGGAGCCCAGCAGGTTGAGGCTGCGCCACTGCACTCCAGTCTGGGCGACCAAGTGAGACTCCAACTCAAAAAAAAAAAAAAAAAAAAAGATAGACAAGTGGGGCCTCATCAAACTGACAAGCTTCTGCAAAGCCAAAGAAATCATCAAAAGAGCAGGGAGACAACCCACAGACTGGGAAAAATATTTGCCCACTCCATGTCTGACAAAGGCCTAACATCTAGGATCTACAATGAACTCAAACGTGCTGAAAAGAAAAAAAAACAAAGAGCCCTATTACAAAGTGGACAAAAGATATGAATAGATAGTTCTCAAAAGAAGACATACAAGCAGCCAACAGATACATGAAAAAATGTTCAGCCTCACTCACTAGTCATCAAGGAGATGCAAATTAAAACTACACCGAGATACCACCTATTCCAGTCAGAATGGCCATCATCAATAACTCAAAAAACAACAGATGCTGGAGAGGATGTGGCAAAAAGGAAACACTTCTACACCGTTGGTTGGAGTGTAAACTAGTACATTTTCTGTGGAAATCAGTGTGGCGATTCCTAAAAGTTCTAAAAATCAACCTTACATATGACTCCGCAATCCCCCTACTGGGAATATACCCAGAAGAACTCAAATCACTCTGTAAAAAAAGATACCTGCACACGTATATTTACCGCAGCATTGTTCACAATGGCAAGAGCATAGAACCAATGATGCTGCCCTTCAAAAGAGGACTGGATTAAAAAATGTGGTACATATACACAATGGAATATTACTCGGTCATAAAGAAGAACAAAATCATGAACTTCGCAGCAACCTGGATGGAATTAGAGTCTATAATACTGAGTGAACTTTCACAGAAACGAAGAACTGAGTATCACACGTTCTCAGTCATTAGTGAACCTTGATCAACTATCGTAATACTATTAGAAAAGGATTGATAGTAGCAGGATACCACTGGGGGTGCGGGGGGGGGGCAGGAAGTGGGAATGACAGTAGTGGAAATCTGCCTGGGGAAGGGGGAACACACCTCATCAACAAGGGTACCTGCACAATGAATATTTGTATACCTAACTCTGAATCGTACCCCACAATTTAAAAATAAAAACATTTAAATGTTAAAAAAAAAAAAAATAAAGCTGCTCAGGATTGAAATGTTGGAATGAAAGAGAAGGATATGTAATTATAATGTTATGATAATATAATCATATAATTAATAATTAATTTTATAATTAATTGTAATCAATTGACTATAAATATATTTGCTTATATTTTCTGATTAGTCTTGGCACTAAGCAAGGAGAAGAAAGAAGAATTACAGGATGTAATTGCTCATCCACCTCATCGAGGGCAAAGTCAAAAAATATCTTCAGTTAATGGAACCCAATATAGAAGCTTATGCATAAGATTTAAAATTATGGAGGTAACCGATAGAGACATAATGACAATTGGGAGTGAGAGTGGTTTAAGGATGGTAGACCTGAAGTAAAACCTTGTCTTTAATAGCAGGAAGTCATCAGGTAATGCAGGTTGAGCATTCCTAATCTAAAAATCTGAAATTATAAATGTTTTTGAGTTCCTACTTGAGGACACAAGTGAAAACTTCCACACCTGACATCACGGGTTGGTTTTCATTCCAAACACAGGCACACAACACAGTTTATTCAGCGTCCCCAAGGGAATGAATGAATTTTGTGTTTAGACTTGATTTCCATACCCAAGATATCTTATTGTGTATATGCAAATATTTCAAAATCCAGAAAAATCCAAAACTCAAACTCTTCAGGCCCCTCTCAAGCATTTTAGATTAGAGATACTCAATCTATACATGAAACTACAAATCAAGAAAGAGCTGGAGAAACACTGTATTTGGGGTAATGGCAACAACCACCGAAACTAAGAGAAGAGGCTACTTCTGGAGAGGGTACCAGGGTGTTGAGGGTTGGGCAGATTTTGTGCCTTTCTATTACACATATTCTGATGGTTTGATTAAAAAAAACTTTGATAAATCTTACATAAAATAACATAAGACAGATTTTCATAGAACAACAAATACTAACTACAAAAAATTTAGAGTATACATGATTTGCTTCTTTTGCTTATACACAACAAGCAATACATTCAGACTTAACATGCATCCCAATGTTTAAACCCCAACTCATTTCCCCTCCAAAAATCAATATGCAGCAGAGAGACTATTGTGGTAGTGGAGGTGGCTGCATGAATTTATTATGCTGGCAAATAAAATGTCCTATCTTTGTTAGACATCATGACAAGCACTATTACTAATTTTTAAAAAATGAAGGCTGTTATCTTAGATCCAAAGTAAATGAACATGGTGTATTTTATATTTTGCATATGGCCTTTTATTAAGATCGTTTTATGAATTTTATTTCTTTCTCAGTAAAGTATATGCTTCATGAAGACAGACGTTATTCAATAACCCTTCTACATTTCCTCATGCCAAACACATTGATTTAGGTATATTCCATGCCAAAATATAAAGGAAAGTGAATTATAAAGTATATGGAATTGAAAGATCCCATAAATCTGAAAGGACTGACCAAGTGAAGTTCACAAAGTTAATTCTGATTTTAAAAGCAGTGAAGGAGCTGTTTCGATTGCTAAAGGCACTCCTCAGAACTTTCTGGACCATGACCCTCTTACAGGTTGCAGTGACATCCCAGGCTCTCTGTCTGGAGATATGATTTCCAGTCTCAGCAGGCAAGGGGATACCTTCCCCAAGTTTCAGATTTTCTATCTGCAAATTGATGAGGCTTTCCTTTCAGGGCAAGTATTCTTTGACCCTACCTTGAACTCCTATCACTTTGTTATTGATCGCTGGGCTTGGTGAAATGGACTTACACCAATCTCAGTGATCAGTCCAGTCTAGAGCCTGTGCCTTGGAATACCTGAAGCTTTGTAATGCTTAGCTGGAGGTACTATTGGTTTTTCCCAGAAACAACAAAGAATTCTGAAAATTTGTAGTAAAAAATAATTATTGAGAGCTCTCCCACAAAAAATTTTACTACTGAAATAACATTTATACTCCAATGAAATCTATATTGTATATATGTATCTCAAATATTTTTACTCATATTTCATGAATTTTTGTTACCTTTATACATTTCTGCTACATATATTTTGATAGTAAAAAAATTAGAATTTCTAAAATATAAAATGTACTGGCAGCAATGTAAAGAAAAAAAAACTACTAGCCATAAATTGTTCCCCAAGCTGGTAAAAAATATGTATATAAATTTGTGTGTATGTCTATACAAATATGTATGTAAAGATATACTTCATCAGTATCATGCTTACTATCTATATAATTTAAAACATCTTATGGAATCAAATGATCCATTACAGAATATTTTTATATTCATGTCTTTAGAAACTACTTGTTTATCTTTTAATAAATAAAAAAGAAACAAATACAATTTCAAAAATATGAGTTGTTCAATAGCACAATTTTTGGTCAAGATTTAAAAAACATAGATTGTTAAAATAATATTTAAAACACAAATTCACATGGGAAACTATCTTATTTTTAAAAATTAACTTGAAAATGGTATATCAGAGAATTAAAGTGTTGGGTGACAAAATATTCTCAATACTGTACAAATGTTTATTATATATGCATGCACAAATGTAATTGATGTGAAAAAATACCAGAGTTCAGATTGTATAGGTTATGTTTGGTTATGTACCTATATTTCCAATATTTATTCATGATTCTATGTTACTACATCTACCCTTCTTAATCACAATTTTTTTATTCTAAGAATTGGAGGTATTTTATATACACACACACATACACACACACACAGAGCTTTATAAAATCTCATAAACATTCTGATTTCTGTAATAAAATGATGAGTTAGAAAAGTGAAAAGAATATATTCCTATTTCCTTATTCATCAGAAGAAATGACAAACCAAAACTATCCAAAAAACGTCAATGTGGCTGCTCCCTTCAGTGCATCCATGCAGTATCTGATGTTTTTCCTCCTTCTGTCCTGATCCCTCCTGTCCTCACTGTAAAATGTACGTAATCAATTACATTTTTGTATACATACATACATAGCATACGTAACCAGACTTTTCTCTGGTTATGTCAGCAGTTTTGGTAGCAGGAAATTTCGCTACTAATGTCATGGCATTAAAGAACGGTGCTACTTTTGCTTTGGATCAGCCTGTGCCTTCCGCTGGAGGGTAGCCTTGGGGGAGCTCACATTGGTAGGTGAGGAGAAAAGAGACCAGAACTTCTGCGCAAACACTGACAATCAATATAGTAGCAGATGCCACCGCCAGCTTGTCTTGACACACTACTCCCAGCTTGGGAACGATTTTATTGACTTTACAGTGGAGAGGTCTTTTATGGTTTCTCCAGTGTCTTCGACTTTTGTTACTGGCCACAGGCAAGAGCTAATAAATTGAAAAAGGCAGAAGTGTTATATTTCACAAAGGATGTCTTTGCACTTTGCAAATTAAAAAGAAAAAAGAAAAGAGTTGCTTATTCTGATGAGTCTCATTGCCCCTATCTCCTCACCATTTTTTTTTTTTTTTTGGCTTTAAGGGTATTAGAGGAACAAAAAAGATAAATGTCCAAAGGCAGGGAGGAGAAAAAATAAGAAGAAAAAGGAATTCAAAGAAGATATGTGAATATAAAGGTAAAGAAAGAATGTGAAGATAAAAGATTCCCTTCCATCACTGGTCACCAGTATCAACTTCTGATCAACCGCAAATTTAAACATCCCTTCTTTGGTAAATTTTATATATTTAGTAAATTAAAGTAGAAGTTGGGTGCTCAATTTTCCATATGCTCAGACACATTTACGTTGTATTTATAATTTTAAAATTGTATTTATTTTTCTGGGACATTTCATTAACTAATCAATTTAAATAATATTAATTATTATTGTTAGCAATACTATATTTACCACTATTTTCACATGTATATTTTCCTATCTCACCCACTAAAATGTCACCTTCACCAACCAGAAAACCTTGTCTCCTCTTCCTCACTCTTATATCAGTATTGTTCAGTGGATTAGTCAAAACCAAGTACACACTTGTTGAGTAAATTATAGTCTCTAATATAATGTGGTATAGATTTAAAATTAATTAAGATAACTCTTCACTGGATACATTTTATGAAGTATGGTGCTCAGATTATAATACAGTAGTTCAGGTACTGTTTAATCAGCATATTTGAGAATCTCTTCTATGTTTACAGATCAGTGGTTTTCAAATATTTATTTCTGCAATTGTTCTTTCAAATAAATTTTATGACAAATTTCAACCAAATAAGGAGAGAAAGCACAGAGTTATTCTTATTAAGGTGAAATTTGTATGCATTTGGTGGGGCTCATTTGTCTTATTCCTACATTGCAATCCTTGAAGTATCTTCAGAAAAATGAAAGTGTCCAGAGCATAAAATGTAAAAATTGTGTTTGAGGAATTAGTTTTTTAAGTCTGCGCTTTCTTTTTTTTAAGTTTGGGTTTTCTGTTGTTTTCTGCTGTTTTCTGTTGTTAAGTTAATTAATATATTGAGGAGTAATATAAAATATTAATTCATTGGCATATAATATGATAGGTATAATATAAAATTAATTAGTATTAAAATATTAGAGTTACGTTTAAACTTTTTATGGCTTCTTCAATTATGTTAAATGCTCTCCATATCATAGAATTTTGAAATAAATGCCTAAAATAGGCCTTTATAAAATGTATATTTGACATTGCATTTCCTGTAACAGTGAGCTAGTGTTTAAGAATCCATTATCCTTCTTTATAAGTACTCAAAATATTTTCTTTAATTTTTTGAATGGGATTGAAGAGTTTAAAAATAGTGGGAACAATCAAGCCAGTTTTTTTTTTTTGAGAATTATGAACTCAGAAAGGAAAAAAGAACATGGGTTCATGAGTGAAGCAAAAGGTGAGATTCAGCCCCCACTTGACTGAGTGCCTGGTTCTTGGCACAATATAGACAACTGTATATGATGATTCATCATGCTATTGGAGAGGATACTTGCAATACATAAAACCTGAAAAGAAACCATATAGAAATAACTCTAAATGTCATTAAGGGAAACAGAACATTCATTAGAAAACAATGAGCAAAAATTTTGAATAGGCAAATAAAAGAGCAAATCCAAAAGGTCCAGTAACATTATTAATAATAAGAGTAGGCCAGTGGCTCAAGCCTGTAATCCCAGCGCTTTCGGAGGCCAAGGTGAGAGAATTGCCTGAGCTCAGGGGTTCGAGACTAGCCTGAGCAACTTGTTGAGACCTCGTCTCTACAATAAATCAGAAACATTAGCCGGACGTGGTAGTGAGCACCTGTAGTTCCAACAACTTGAAAGGCAGAGGTGAAAAAGTTACCTGAGCCCAGCTAGTTGAGGCTGCAGTGGCTATAAGTGTGCCACTCACTGCACTCCAGCCTGGGAGACAGAATGAGACTTCAACTCAAAAAAAAAAAAAAAATAATAATAATAATAATTGAAATTGTAACCGTAGTGAAATATGTCTTACATTATAAAGTGTCTGAAAGGTTATGGAGCAATGGGGATTCCTGTGCTGCTGATAGGAATGAAAACTGGTACAAGAAAATTGATAAATAATTTTAAGTTATGCATGACCTCTGGCTAGCAATTCTACTTTAGGGATAGAGAAATACATTCCTATACATATGAAGACATATGTATTATCATGTTTGTGGTTATATTACTCATAGCTTTAATCTAGAAACAAAGCAAATGCTCATCAACAGTAGAAAGGATAAGAAAACTGTTGGGATTGGGGGCAAGATGGTGTCGGATCCAGTCACCATGAGTCTCTGTGGATGAGTGCACAAAAAACCGAATCTGTGTCTACTTGTGTGTGCAAGTGGGTGAGCGAATGTCCAACTGAGGGGAGACACAGGATCAAGCACCTGGGATTCCCTGCAGAAACAGTTACCATTTGCCATTGCTCTGATTTCGGCACCTACTGCATGCGGAAAGATCCACCATCCGGGGAGCATCTCTCTGGAAAAGGCTAAAGAGGTTAGCTGACACCTGGCTCACACCACCATCTATGGCAACAGGCCAGGCATGAACAGCAGGGCCTGTGGAGAAATCACAGGGAACTGAGTCCCACCGGTGGAAAAAAAAACACTGACTTCTGCCATTTTCTTTGTCCTGGGACTGGGCAGAGACCTGCTTTATCTTGCCCAGTTCTGAGCTGCCTGCATCCTGAGCAGCCTGCCTGAGACCAAGAGGTGTTCTCTGCACCCCTCTGAAATCCACCATCATTTGCCCAGAGAGGATATTCCAAATGCATGATACCGGAGAGACAGACGCTCCGCCTCCACAGTGGACCAAACAGATACAGGCAAACAAAGCAGGAGACCTAGTGGCAGACAATTTGGAAGCTTTTCCAGGGAAAATCTGCGGAGCAAGCTGAATACTGACAGTGAGGGCCTTGGAGGGAATGCAGGGAGGGAGCTGTAGGCAGACTCCCAAGGAAGCAGTGGGGAGAAACCACCTGCAGCGTGGACTGGTAACTGCTGGGAAGGGAGCAATAGCTTCTGGGAAATAAACTAAGCAGACTTACTAAAGGTGGACTGATAAGTGCTCCAGGGCAGCCTCTGCAGAACAGCAGAATTGCATCTTTTTTTTTGAGTTGGAGTCTTACTCTGTCGCCCAGAGTGGAGTGCAGTGGCATGCTTCTGGCCACCGCTGCTTCTACCTGCTGGGCTCCGGCAAGTGCTGATCTCTGCATTACATTGGGGCTGCTATTTGTGAACTCAGAAAACATTGCCCCCAGTGCACAAACCTGACAGGTAATGGCAGATATGGAACCCCAGACAAACCACGCTCCACCCTGAGCCAGTTTCTGGGCAATAGATGCAGACAGAGGCACTAACTGAGAAGGAGGTTGGTGGCAGCACTGGTTTATTTGTTTATCTCATTTGGTTGCTTTGTTTGTTGGTTGGTTTTCTCTTTTCCCCCCCTTCTTCTATCTCTCTTTCTTTCTTCTTTCTCTGTTTTTTTTTCTTTCTACTTTTCCTTTCTCCTCCTTTCCCTTTTTCTCCTCCTTCTCCTCTCTCTCTTTTCCCTGTTATACCCTGTCTTGGACTCAGGGTCTATGCAAGCGTACCCACTGTAAGGTCATATTGTGCAGAGATGAAGAGCGGGTCCCAGCTGGCCCATTTACCAGATAGTAAACATTATGACCTGGCAATATGTTCTGAACCCTTGCTGCCCCCCTTAATCCCTAGTTAGTGCTCAAAATTGTAAAGAGACAGCACAACACCCCACCCCCCAGCCTTACCTTATAATTGAGCAAACACGGAGCCCCAGGTCAAAGAAGGACAAAAGGTAGAGCAGAAGTGACGGCTTCTCCATGTTCTACTGAACAATGGATTTAAAGAGAAAGATAGGAGAACTGCTACAAATAAAGACAAACCAACAAAGAACTACCGGTAACCAGAGGCCCAGAAAAGAGTCAGTGTTAGAAAGAACAGCTACTGGGGCACAAACAATGGCTATCTCTGATAATGACAGTACCCAGAAGGTACTTACAGAGATCAGAAAATCATTGAATGGAACGAATAAAAATCAAGAAGTGCAAGGGCTAAAACTAAATGAAATTGCAACAAAGCTGAATAAACTCAAGAAAGCATACTTAGAAATAACAGAAACAAAAAACCCCATGCAAGAAATAAATGATAAACAGACAAGCATGGGAAGCAGAATTGACCAAGCAGAAGAAATAATCTCAGAGTGGAAGACAAAAATATAGAATTAGCCCAATATATTAAAAATATAGAAAAAATACTTAAGAAAGAAAAAACTCTCCAAGAGATATGTGATTTTATCAAGAAACCAAACCTACATCTGATCAGAATACCTGAAATAGAAAGAGGAAAAAAAATACCCTGGAACAAAGATTCTATGAGGTCATTCAAGAAAACTTCTTCCATCTGGCCAGAGAGACAACTATACATGCACAAGAGATTGAGAGAACTCCTGCAAGATATCTTAAGAGAAGACCAACACCTGGACACATAGTAATTCACCTACATAAAGTAGGTAAAAAAGAAAAGCTCCTAAAGTCAGCAAGGGCAAAAGATCAGCTTACCTACTGGGGGAGACCAATCAGAATTACTACAGACTTATCTACAGAAACAGTACAGGCCAGAAGGAATTGGACCCCAATCTTATTTGGGCTTTTTTTCTTTTTCTTGGTCATTCTGGCTAGGGGTCAATCAATCTTGTTTATCCTTTCAAAGAACCAGCTTTTTGTTTTTTTGATTTTTTCTGTGGTATTATTGTCTTCTATGTCCCTTATTTGGGGTTTTATTTGGATCATCTATATTCTTCTGCTGAAGTCAGGGTTTTGTCAGCTTGCCTTTGAATATCCCTAATGAACATAGATGCAAAAATACTGAAAAGGATTCTAGCAAATCCAATCCAACAACACATCTCAAAAATCATCCACTAAGACTAAGTAGATTCATCCCCAGGATGCAGGGCTGATTCAACATTCACAAGACCTTAAATGTAATTAAATACATCAACATATGTAAAAACAAGAATCACATGATTATATCATTAGACGCAGAAAAAACTGTTGGTAAAAATATAGCATCTCTACTTGATAAAAAATGTTGGACACCTAGGAATAGAGGGAACATACATCAAAATAGTAAGAGCCATCTATGATAAAGCCACAGCCAACGTATTACTAAACAGACAGAAATTGGAAACATTTCCCCTGAAAACTGTAGCAAGACAAGGCTACACCCTCTCACCCTTCCTGTTCAATCCAGTGTTGGAAGTCCTAGATAGAGCAATCAGACAAGAGAAGGAAATCAGGGGTATCCAACTAAGAAAAGAAGTCAAGTTATCCCTTTTTTCTGACAATATTATTCTATACTTCAAAAAGTCAAGAGAATCTGTTAAAAACCTCCTTACACTAATAAAGGACTTTGGCAAAGTCTTAGGGTATAAAATAAATGCACAAAAGACAGTTGCATTCTCAAATTCCAACAATAAACAGACAGACAACCAAATAAAAAGCACAATCTCATTCATAATTGCTACAAAAAAAATGAAATATCTTGGCATCTTCCTAACCAGAGAAATGAAAGACTTTTACAATGAAAACTACAAAATATTGCTTAAAGAAGTCAAAGATGACACAAATGGAAAAATATTCCATACTTATGGATTGGAAGAATCAACATTGCTAAGATGTCCATCCTACCAAAGGCAATCTGCAGATTCAATGCAATACCCATTAAATTACCAATATCATTCTTCTCAGACCTCGAAACAATACAAAAATTCATATGGAAACATAAATGACCATGAATAGCAAAAACAGTCCACAACAAAAGAAACAAAGCAGGAGGTATCACACTTCCAGACTTTAAACATTATTATAAGCTTACAATAATCAAAAAGCTTGGAATGGGTACAAGAATAGACATACAGACCAATGGAACAGGATAGGGATTCCAAGTCTTCAGTAACAACCACTGGGGAGAGGAAAACATATTCAGTAAATGATGCTGGGAAAACTGGCTGACCACATGCAGAAGAATGAAACAGGACCGCTACCTATCACCATACAAAAAAATCAACTCCAAATGGATCAAAGACAAAACTTAAAACCTCGAACATTAAGAATCTCACAAAATGCAGGAGAGACACACTTATGGAAATTGGAATAGGCAACCAATTCCTGATCAAAACCCCAAAAGCCCTTGCCATAAGAGATGAGATTGACCAAGTGGGACCTCAACAAACTGAAAAGCTTCAGCAAAGCAAAAGAGAACATTAAGAGAGTGGGGAGACAGCCTACATAATGGCAAAAACTATTTGCCAACTATATATCTGACAAACGCCTAATTTCCAGAATCTATTATAAGAAACTCAAATGTGCTGAAAGGAAAAAACAAACAGCCCCATTAAAAAGTGGGCAAAAGACATGAATAGACACGTGAAATAAAACATATGAGCAGCCAACAGACACATGAAAAAATGCTCAACCTCACTAATTATCAGAGAGATGAAAATTAAAACCACATTGAGATACCACCTAACTCCAGTAAAAATGGCCATCATTAATAAAACAAAAAACAATAGATGCTGGTGAGGATGCAGAGAAAAGGGAATACTTCTATGCTGTTGGTAATTCAACCTCTTTGGAAAACAGTGTGGCAATTCCTGAAAGAACTAGAAATTGACCTTACCTATGACCCAGCAATCCCCCTTCTGGGAATATACCCAGAGGAATTTAAATCATTCTACAGAAATGAGATCTGCACATACATGTTTATTGCAGCACTATTCACAATAGCAAAAACATGGAACCAATCGAACTGTCCATCAAAACTGGACTGGATTAAAAATATATATATATATATTATACAGCCATAAAGAAGAACAAAAATATGGACTTTGCAGCAATTTGGATGGATTTAGAGTTTATCATACTCAATGATGTATCACAGAAACAAAGAACTGAGTACCACATGTTCTCACTCATATGTGGACACTGAACATTTACCATAATTTAGTAAGAAAGGGATTGGCAGTAGCGGCACACAGCCAGAGGAGATGTGGAGGGCATATAACATTAATAAGGGTACCTGGTCTCAAACCAGTGAAGTGGGGACCAAAGGGAGGCCTAAACTTTACCTGTATGATGACCCCATTTGTACATCTAAATCTGAATTGTACCCCAAATCTTTAAAATAAAAAAAGTTAAAAAAGTAGCTCAAAGCCAATAAAAGGGCAAAATTAAAATCTAGGGTGTGCTCAAAACAGTGCTCAAAACTGTACACACCTCCTAAACATTTTGCTAATTCTAAATTTTCTCATCAAACTGGTCATTTCTGTTGTTTTTAAATGTTTTGTAAACACCAATATTCATTTTTTAAATACAATTTTTTTTGTATTTTAAAGATGTAGGGTACAATTCAGGGTTAGATATACAAATGTTCATTATGCAGTTACCCTTGTTGATGAGGTGTGTGCCTCTCCCCGGCAGTTTCCCTCAACCACCAATCCTACCCCACCTCCCCTGATAGTTTCCCACTACTGCCAATTCCTTTCTTATAGAAATATGATAACTGTTCAAGGTCTGCTTATGAGTGAGAACATACAGTACTCTGTTTTTTTCTTCTGTAATAGATCACTGAGTATGACAGACTCTAAATTTATCCAAGTTGCTGCTAAGTCCGTATGTTTGTCCTTCTTTATGGCTGCATAATATTCCATTGTGTATATGTACAACTTTTTTTTTATCCAGTCCAGCTTCGATGGGCAGCATTGTTGGTTCCATGTTTTTGCTATTGAGAATTGAGTTGCAACAAACATTCGTATGCAGGTATCTTTTTGGAAGAATGACTTGAGTCATCCGAATATATTCCCAATAGGGGGATTGCTGGGTCATATGAAAGGTCAATTTCTAGTGAACACCAATATTCTACATGTATTTAAAGATAAAGAAAATTTTTCAGTTAATTCCATTCTGAGTAATAAAGAGAAAATAAGTTACAACAATTGCTCAGGGTGCTGAAAATATGTTTAGAGAATTATTGTGCACCCAGTTCTGAGAGAAAAGAACAATCTGTGGTACAATAAACTCTCTGCCAATACTAAAAAAGAGAAAATTATTATGCATTTTATTTAAAAGAATATTACACTAATGCAAATGAATATATTACAACATGTATAACAACACAGATGAAATTTAAAAGTGTAAATGAAAACAACGCACATACTCATATACAGTCGTGTCACTCAGTGATGAGGATACTTTCTGAGAAAATGCATCCTTAGGTGAGTTCATCATTGTGTGAACATCAGAGTGTGTTTACACAATCCTAGACGGTATAGCCTAGAACACATCTGGGCTGTATTGTCTATTGCACCGAGGCAACAAAACTATGCAGCATGTTTCTGTACTGAATATTGTAGGCAGTTGTTAACACAGTGGTAAATTTGTGTATATAAGCATATCTAAACAAATAAAACATATAGTAAAAATACATACAGTATGATCTTTTTTTTTTTTTTTTTTTGAGTTGGAATCTTGCTCTGTCACTCAGACTGGAGTGCAGTGGCCGCTCCCGGCCACAGCAGCCTCTACCTGCTGGGCTCCAGCGATCCTTCCGCCTCAGCCTTCCAAGTAGCTGGAACTACAGGCGTGTGCTACCACACCCGGCTAATTTTTGATTTATTGTAGAGATAAGATCTCGCCAGGTTGCCCAGGCGGGTCTCAAACCCTTGGGCTCAGGCAATTCACTCACCTCGGCTTCCCAAAGTGCGAGATTACAGGTTGAACCACCAAGCCCGGCCTGATCTTTTTATGAGACCATCACTGTATATGTGGTCTGTTGTTGAATGACGTATTGTTATGTGACACATGACTATATTTTGTAACTTCAATTATATAAAGTCAATAAAGAATCAAAACTAAAATATGTGGTATAAAAATATATGCAAGGGTATTAAACTAAATAATATCTAAGAAACGATTAAAATCAAACTCCAGGCAGTGATTATTTCTGGGCATTGGAGGTGCAAATTGCAAGCAATATTCTATTTTCTCTATTTCTCTAGTAGTCACTTTGTATCTCTTTTTCTTTTTCATTTTGTTTTCGCTTTCAATAGTCTCTATATTTCTATATTCTTTCTTAGTGAATATTTTGTAATATTTAAATTAAAAAGAAAATTACTTTTAATTGAATATTTGATAATTTACTAATTTATTGAGTTTTTTGGGCTGTTATAATACTGAAACTGAGTAACATAAAGAAGTAGAAATTTATTCTCTCAAATGTCTGGAGGCTGGAAATCCAAAATCAAGGTGTCAGCGTAGTATCATGCTCTTAGAGAAGAATCTTTTCTTGCCCATCTTTCCTTCTACTGGTGGCCAGAGGTCTCTGGCATTCCTTGGCTTGCAGCTACTTCACTCCAGTCTCTGCCTCTGTCATAGCATGGCTATCTTCCTTTTATGTCTGTGATTCTGTATCCAAATTTTCTTCTTCTAAGGACAGTAGTCATATTGGATTTCACTCCTCTTCTAACCTAGTTTAGCCTCGTATTAATGTATTATATCTGCAAAAACCCTACTTCCAAACAAGTTCACATTCTGAGTTTCTGGGTGACATGAAGTTTGGGGGAACAATATTCAACCCAGTAGTGGGGGTATAATGTTTAAGACATTCAAGGGGGGTTGATTATGTTTTATAAATAACATGATGAAATTTCAGTTGACTATTCACCTCTAAGTCATGGAGCTGCAGAATCTGACCTAAGCAATGAGATTTCTAACCAAAGGAAAACTCACATTCCTGAAACTAGAGAAAGCAAAAGGTATCTGTGTATTTGACGAACAAGTTTATGCAGATTGCTTCAGATTCTCTATGGAAGCTGGGCCAAAAGCCATTGGGAATTTTTTAAAATTGAGAATTAGAATCAGAATTATAATTAAAATTATCTTTGCATTGCTTTAATTTAGAACAGAGGAGTTTTTGTTTTGCTAATCAATGATTCTTTCAGAAGAATTACCCTACTCTATTTCTTTAAAAATGAATTGCTCAAAATTAGATAAACACGGTTTTAGGGCTGAAAATTTCAAAGATGTTTCATGCATAGTTAATAAATTTACCATCTGAATGTTTTTGTTGTTTATAGCTATCATTTTCCTTGTTCATGTTAAAGCCAAGATTGGATTTTAAAATAATTGTGCTTTATTGATGTTCTTTATATAATAATTATGAGTAAATGATGTATATTTATGCACAGTGTATGATGTCTTTGAATCTAAATATATTTAAAATAATTGCTTTCTCTTCTGAATAGGTTAAATCATTTTCTTTGCAATTCTTTTAATTTCTGTATTCAGAGTTAGTCTACCAGTTTCCCACTAATATCTGAAATGTTGCTTCTCAAGTACTTTCAAATATTGAAATTGGAGACTTCGATTGGAAAATTTGAATAATTGTCTCCAAAACTAAATCGTGCACATGCTGTATCTTCTCAGTAGCTCAGCCAGCATAGAAAAACAAAGTCCTTTGGAAGCGTAGTGGGAAAGAGAGGAAAGAGAAATCTGGATTCATTTCAAAATTAAAAAAATGGATCTTGGCAGATTCAAAGTCCTGGATTATATTCAAAATACCACTGAACACTAAAACTGGAAATTATCTTATAAATCATGATTCAGTCCAATCACTTCATTTAATAGATGAGAAGCCTGAAGCCCAGAGAGAATTGATAACGTGCTCAAGACTTCCCAGCTAGCCAGGTAGAGCTCTGCTTTATTCCATTGCCAAGGTCTGGATGAATAGGTTTGGAAGTACTGTACACATTTTCCCAAACACCTCATGTTCTTTAGTGTCCTGGTTTCAAGTCGAAGAAGACCAGCAGCACTAACACACTCGAGGATCATTACTGGCAGCTTCAGGGGCTGTTCAGAGAAAAGAAAGCAAATTGCTACAAATAAGGAAGTAGATTTATGCAGATGTCTGGCTTTTACCCTTTCCAGTGTCATCCTATATGTATTTAGCCTGCTCTAAACAACATACTAATGGGAGTCTGATTGAGGATTTCAAAATATGTCTTTGGGTCTTGGGAATAATTGTTGATAAATGTGGGTGATATTTTTAGAATGAAAGTGAAGTATTGAAATTTACATTAGCCAGGCTCGGTGGCTCAGCCTGTAATCCCGCGCCTTTGGGAGGCTGAGGTGAGTGATTGCTTGAGCCCACGGGTTCGAGACCCGCCTGGGCAGCAAGACCTCATCTCTACAATAAATCAAAAAATCAGCCGGGCGTGGTAGCGCATGCCTGTAATTCCGGCTACTTGGAAGGCTGAGGTGGAAGGATCGCCGGAGCCCAACAGGTCGAGGCTGCAGTGGCCGGGAGCGGCCACTGCACTCCAGTCTGGGTGACAGAGTGAGACTCCAACTCAAAAAAAAAAGCAAACAAAAAAAGAAATTTACATTAATTAACTTTATTTATTCTCATAACCATTGTCTGCACCAAGATTCATAAATGGGCATTTGTTTTCAAGCCCTATTTATTTATTTATTTATTTATTTTACCTCAGAGCCCTCAGACCACACAGGACATTTTTATCTCTACTCTTCTTCACTGATGTGGTTTTCTGACCTGAGCCTACTTTAAGGACATATTTAGCTCATTTGATCTATCAGGATGTATTTTTCTTCTAGATGATGTGAGAGAAAGAGTTAATCATAGGTAATAGGAAAATTTAAACTCAAACCCTTCAGTGTCCCTAATTTAGTACTACATAATAAGTGGCTATACGTTAGAAACTCTGCTCAATTCATAAAGTTTTCTTTTAAGTTTGTGTCAACTGTATTGAAACTGTGAATATATTTCTATTTATATACATCATGGGTCATCTTTTTTAGTGTGGAGCGTAAATACTGTACTGTGGTCCAATCTCAGATGTAATCTTTGAACTTTCTCCAGCTGAAGGACTGGAAAGTCCATTCAAGACACTTGCAAAGCCCTGATCTCCTCTTCTTTAAATGCCCAGTTCTCTTGTCTCTTAGCATCTGGAAGGTGACAAGTTCAATCTAGTTTAGTTTTACTTCCAGGTGCTGATTGCTGAGAGACAGTATTTGCTGAGTAAAAATACTCAGCAGACCTTGGTATAAAGCTTTAGATGAATTCTGTTTTCCAGACACTACGGTAGTTACTAGGAAAAATCTTGCCATGTTTGCAGCACTTTTTCACAGGTTTTAATTTTTCAAATATATGTCCCAATGAAGAAAGTGCTTTCTGCGAAATTGATGAATGCCTCAAGGTCAATGCTTATTCAATGTTTCAGCCAACTACACTTGAAGAGTACGAGATCAAGATAGCATGAGTTGGACATCTGTCTGCTGATGGGCTTGTGGTGGCAGGGATTCTGGCTGCAGTAAAGAAAGCCCACTGTGTAGCTGCTAACTCCTCCAGTTGCTACAGTCCATCAAGTGAGAACAATCACGCAATGTTTAGTTTAGTAGAATTAATAACCTAGTTGGCTTAGGCACTAAGTATGACAGCCTTATTAATTAGCATTTTCAAGACTCACATAGAGTTTCAAGGTTAAAAAAAGGACCATTTTCAGTGTCAAGCACCACAGACCCAGATCACTGTCTCCCTCCCTCACTTCCAACTCAGTGCCAGGATTTGTCCCCAAGAAACATATTTTTGTGCTCTCCGGTGGATATTCTTCCAGAGGCCTTCCTGCGCTCATTGTCATAGGCATTGATGGGAGCTATGACATTCCATTCCATTCCACTAGATTTCCATAACTGTAAATTTCTGAGAAAAATCGTTGAAGATCTCGACACCTTCTGCGCCCACTACTTTCCATATATAAATCAGTCCATACCCTTCCCAAAGCACTTCATGTTACAGCTACCCTGAACTTCTCCCAGACTGAACAGGGTCACTTGACACCCTTATCTGCAAAATAAAGGAGCTTGTCAGGAAGATCTCAAGAGACTTTATCTTTGTAGAAGGAAGCACACAGCTTTTGGGCTGAAGAAGAACACTAGATTAATTTTTATTTGGATGTCCCACTATATTTGTTTTATTTATCTTTATGAATGTGAAAGCAAGAGATTATTATAACTAGAATTTAATAAACAGAAAGAATATTAAAACAAGATAGTATCTATACAAGATGTGGAAGTTTATCCCTGTTTCTTTGAATAAGGAAAATAGCGAACTGTCATGGAATGTTTGCACAGCTATTTAAAACATTCTTAGACTTTATGTCTTTAGAGAAGTTTTTGGTTTATAGAAAAATTAAACAGATAATACAGAAAGTTCCCAAATACCTTCTCTATGCCACACCAAGTTTTCCTATTACTAATACTTTGCATGAGTATGGTACATTTGTTACAAATGACCAGCCAATATTGATTAATTACTATTGACTAAAATCCACAGTTTACATTAGGGCTCACTCTTTGTGTTGTGCATCCTATTTTTTTAAACAAATTTAAAAAGATATGTATCCACTGTCATACAGAATAGCTTCACTGCCTTAAATGTCCTCTGGGACCCACTTATTAGTATCTCCCTCTTCTGAGCCCCTGACCACTAATCTTTTCACTGTCTCTATAGTTTTGCTTTTTCCAGAATGTCATATAGTTGGCATTATATAAGATGTAGTTTTTACAGACAGTGCTTTCATTTTGTGATATGCATTTATGGTTCTTTCATGTCATTTTGTGCCCAGGTAGCTCATTTCTTTGTATAGCTAAATAATGTTCCATTGGAAAGCTGTACCATGGTTTGTTTATCTGTCCACCTATTGAAGGGCTTCTTGGTGGCTTTCAGTTTTTGACAATTATAATATGCTGTAAACATTCATGTGCAGGTTTTTGTGGACGTAGTTTTCAACTCATTTTGATAAATACCTTGAAGTGTGATTGCTGGATCGTGTGGCAAGAGCATACTTAGTTTTATTAGAAATTGCCAAACTGTCTACCAAGGAGGCTTTACTAGTTTGCATTCCCACCAGCAACAAGAGTTCCCGTTACTTTTACAAACAGCTTCTTTTTGCATTTGTAATTCTAATTCAATAAACAAATGTTAAAGACATAGAAAGTTAACTGTCTATACAGCTGCAGATGAAAAGATATCTTGGAGGATATATATCTTAAGTCAGGTTTAACTTTGTAACAATTTGCCTTCTATTTTATTTTGGAGGGTGAATTTGGGTCTCTCTGCTTCAGTAATTAAAATACTCATTTCAAAATGTCTCCTGAAGCCCACATTGAAATTTTGACCCCCCTAAAAGCAATGTAAACTTTATTAAATTTAGTTTTTCTTTCCCATGTCTCACTGCAAATTTGGTTAAAACCATCCTGACTACATCAGTGAAGTAGTTTTCCAAGTTACTTCTACTGTGATTATTTTATTTTTTTAAGTGACTATTAAATAAATATTTTTATTAGTTCAAGTTATCCTATTTTAATGTAATTTTGCACCATGCTTCATAATTTTATTTAATATTGGTCTACTCAAATACATTGATGTGTTTTTCAATAAACCATGAAATTTTCTAACTTATTAATGTTATGTCAGAAATATATTTATATTATAGCATCGTGCACTATGTAAGTTGAAGTTTTTTTAATTGTTGTTTTTCCAACAGGATCACATTTAAAAATGAATCTGCAACTTTTAATTACCGTCAAATTTGCAGCACATTAACAGTAAACAATCTGAATGTAAAATGAAGAAAGCAATTCCAGTTACAATCGCATCAGAAAGAATAATATACTTAGAAATTAACCTAACTCCAAAGAAATGGAAGACTTATGTTCTGAAAATGGAAAAATATTGCTGAAAAATTAAAGATAATGTAAATAAATGGAAAGATCCCATGTTCACAGATTGGAAGACTTAATATTGTTAATATGTTCATCCTATCGAAAATGATCTACAAATTTAGTGCAATCCCTAATAAAATCCTAACGGTATTTTTTTTAGCAGAAATAGAAAAAAATATTAAAAATTTATATGGAAACTCCAGGAACCCTGAATAGCCAAAAAATATTTTTGAAAAAAGAAGAATGGGGTAGGGGTGGGATTGGCAGTTGAGGAAAACTGCTAGGGCAGGGAGGGGCATACCTCATCAACAGGGGTACCTGCATGATCAATGTTTGTATACCTAACCCTGAATTGTATCCCACATCTTTACTTAAAATAAAAAATAAATAATTAAAAAAACAAAAAAAAATTGTTTAAAATGCAAGTTATGTAAACAAATTGACACAAATAACATAGCAATTAGAATGTTAATAGATCATTAGTTCTCCTAATGATCTATTAAATATTAAATTTTCTCTTTCTTCCACTTGCTATCCATCATCTACTTTGGAATATCTCTGATACATTACTACATGAATGCTTAGAGACATACTGTTTCAGTATTAGAAACAAACAACAGTTCCATTTTCCAGATCATTTTTAAGGGAAAACTCTACTTACCTTCTCTGTTTTTATGAGAAAACTATTCTTTTCCTGCAAGAAACTATTGGCATAACACATCACCAATTTAAATTTGTTCATGTACTTGATGCTAGAAGAGAAATCATGAGTTTGATTGTCATTGATAGTAGGAATTCAGCATTCACTGGTCTAGATCCTCTCAGTCAAGGTGAAGATGTGATGTTTGCTGTGCCCTTGGGGCCTGTGGCTTTCCTCCTTTGTGTCATCCTGCCTCCAGAACAGATCTGCTCTGCTCCGTGTTCCTGCTTACTGGTGACCAGAGCAAGTTTTCTCCCCCTGAAATTGGATAGCAAATAAATCCAAGTCAAGGATGGAGCAACAGAAAGTGTATCTGGGCACTGATCCAATCTGCATCTCCAAATCATTAGTCCTACGAAAGAACTAATATTTTGATCCCTATCTGATAATTCTATTTTTTAATTTGTTCTCAGTTCAGAAAAAGGAGGGCTATTATTGAATTTCAGAAACTTCCATCCCAATTTGAGGCAACTGCCAGAAACTACGCATTAACTAGCATGCTACATAACGGCAATATTTTTTTTTTAATTAGGTTCTTATATTTTTGATCCCTTTGTATATGCTAAGAAGTGTATATCAGCTACTTAATCTCACCAAATATTGGTTAGGAAAAGAGTTCAGAGACCAGAGAGCTAAATTTTGCACTAGGATTATTTTAGCATTCCTTCTCACAAATGTGTGGTTTATAGAGGATTCCAAAAGACAAAGGAAGCCACTTTTTTTTTTTTTGTCAAAACCATCATATCATTTTCAATGACTATGATTTACAATTTTAAATAACCTGGCATGTTTACAGTAGTAATCCTTGGATTTGGAGGTAAAGAATTCAAGATAAAATGCTTCAATTTATCCAATCCTGGGACCACTATTCTCACAGAAGCATAACCATGAAACAAAACAAACTGTAGCCCTATTGGCTTCGTCTGAGCAATCTGCTAGATTGAAAGCAATTTGATTCAGCAAAACTAGAAATTATTTAAAAATCTATCTGTTTAATCTACAGATTTGTCATGTTGGAGGGAGACCACAGGGGAAGTTGTTTTTCTTCTTCTTTATTTTAAAGTGAGGTATGATACTGGGTTAAGTATACAAAAGTTCATTAAGCAGGTACCCTTGTTGATGAGGTGTTTGCTCCCCACCCCCTGGCAGAATTCCACTACTGCCTATTCCACCCCCACTCCCCTGGCAATTTCCCACTAATGACAATCCTTTTTTTTTTTTTTTTTTTTTTGAGTTGGAGTCTCACTGTCGCCCAGACTGGAATGCAGTGGCTGCTCCCGGCCACCGCAGCCTCGACCTGCTGGGCTCTGGCGATCCTTCTGCCTCAGCCTTCCAAGTAGCTGGAACTACAGGCGCGCGCTACCATGCCTGGCTAATTTTTGATTTATTGTAGAGATGAGGTCTTGCCTGTCCAGGCGGGTCTCAAACCCACGGGTTTAGGCAATCCACTCACCTCAGCCTCCCAAAGGTGCGGGATTACAGGACAATCCTTTTATTATAGTATTACGATAATTGTTCAAGGCCTTCACGTTTTAATGCACGCATTCTAGTTGTTTAGAACAATGTGACATGATCACTTGAAACACGTTCACATTAAAAACTTACTTGAAGATTCACAATGACCATTTGTACCCACAGTCATCTTGTAATATAAAAAGTTGCATCTCTTGACACTTGAAAAATGTTTTCCAATTGCCATATCTTTCATAGAATCTTTCAGTTGTTCTAAATATAAATAATTTTTCCCAGAAGAAATACAAAATTATTTAAAATATGATTTTATATAAAATAAAATATACCCCCAAATTGAGGTGGTCTGTCCAGACTGGTCCTCTTCAGGAACGACACACTTATCCTTCAGGTGCAACTGGAAATGCATGTGTTTAGAGGCTCATAACTCTTTCTCATTAGAAATTACCTTCAGCCCAAAGAATCTTCCTTATTTAAGGATACATCCCTCCAGGGTCAACCTATATCCTAACAATTTATCCATTTGCCTAATCCTAAATCCCTCACATCCTTAAATGATGGTTTCAAGAACACTCCTGATTACCAGCTATATGAAGTTATCCACATAAGTGTCTGTTTCTGAGGAACTTGACCTAAAAAGAACCTAGAAAGTACATTTTAAAGCTATATTTCTCAGCCCTTGGCTGGCACTGAGGACCCCATCTCTGATGTTAAGTGGAACATGGATAGTGTCTGACATATTCTAACAGTAAAAGGAAACTATTCTTGGTAGTGAATTTACATGGGATTCAAGTGAAAAGAAACTCATTTGTTGACAAAATATCCCTTGCATTTGAAAAATATAAAAGAGATTATACTTATAGACAATGATATTGGATGACTCTTACTGACTTCTATTGATTCACTGAAGAGAGAAAATGACAGGGTATGGGTGACAAACTGAAAGCATAGTCTTTTGGGTAGTATTTAAAGAAACTTTAATTTCTTGCAGCTGGAGGTCATGTAAAATGGAGAAATTATCTCAGGATTTAATCATAATATAGAACTTCAGAGAAGCTTGCACTCTCAGCCCTGACATTTAAAAAAAAAAATACACTTCTACACTGTTGGTGGGAGTGTAAACTGGTACAGCCTCTGTGGAAAACAGTGTGGTGATTCCTAAAAGTTCTAAAAGTCGACCTTCCATATGACTCCACAATCCCCCTACTGGGAATATACCCAGAAGAACTCAAATCACTCTATAAAAAAGATACCTGCACATGTATGTTTATTGCAGCATTGTTCACATTAGCAAGAACATGGAACCAACTGTGCTGCCCATCAAAAGAGGACTGGATAAAAAAAAGTGCTACATATACACAATGGAATATTACGCAGCCATAAAGAAGATCAAAATCAGGAACTTTGCAGCAACCTGGATGAACTTAGAGTCTATTATACTGAGTGATCTTTCACAGAAACAAAGAACTGTGTATCACATGTTCTCACTCATAAGTAGACCTTGTAACAACTACTGTAATACTATAAGAAAAGGATTGACAGTAGCAGGAAACTTCGGGGAATAAGGGGATGGGGAGGTGGGATTGACAGTAGTGGAAATCTGCTTGGGGAATGGGGAGCACACCTCATCAACAAGGGTACCTAAAAATGAATATTTGTATACCTAACCCTGAATTGCACCCCACAATTTTAAAATAAAAAAATTTAAAAGTTAAAAAAAAGAACAAAGAAACAAAGAAACATGTTCAGGTCTTTGCCATCTCAAACAATGAAGTACAACTGCAGCATTTGAAATAAATTCATTATGGTAGAATTGATTTTTTAAGTTTTTGTCATTCTAATAATAACTTTTGTAGAACAGGATAAAATATCTAACAGCAGAGCTGCTATATGAGAAAATGTATTCCAGTAGGTAAGCCACTGGTCTGGGAACCAAGTAACAAGGAATTTCAGTGGTGAAATTACGAATGTATCACTCTTACCTGGGCCAAGTGTAACAGCCCTTTGGTGTTTGGGGAGAAAAAGCTGACAAAAACTTCTGGATTTCGGCTATTTCATTAGCCCATGCCAACTCTGGCATGTCTCTGTTTCGTTTCTCCCTTCTTTCTCTAATAAACTTTGCTTGAAAACTTAAAAAAAATACCAGACTCAAGAGACTAACAGGGAAGGAGTGGGATCATGAAGCTTGAGAAGGAGATATTTGGATAGACACAGCTGAAATGCTGGATCTCCAGGATTCCACTGAACTCAGTAGGATTGCACATGTGATACACAAACCCGGGTTAGATAATAGTTTTTCTCTTCAGGCACAGCTGGGACTAGGGAGAAGTGAGTGATGTGTTCAATGGAAACATTAAGGAGGCACTCTTTCTCAAAGTTGTGCAAGTACAGAGTTCATTAGGACCCCAGGCTTCTCTAGGCTCCTCACTGGTCTCACCCTATTCCAGAAACTGCCCTCTTGCTTGAAAATCATGTAAAGTATTTAAATTAGGCAGGTGCCTTTCTAGGCCATGCTCACACCCCTCAAGCCATCTGTCTTATTGGCAACCGAATCAATAACAAGGGTCAAATTTCTGCATAGTATGAATGAGGAGATGCTGGACTTTCCAAGAGAAAATTAATTTTGTATATTGAAAGTGTTTCAGAACATGTCAAATATGTGCCAGAAGCAGCTAGGAGAGCGTACACGGGGAGGGAATCCTGGTGTGTCCATGAAGGAAAACAGAATATTAAATAAAGGAGAGTATATAGAATTAGGAGTTCTGCAACACAAGATTTAACACCCTGATTAGTACCTCTGATATTACTAAAATGCTACTAGAATGGTCCTTTGAAGTTTGGCAAATGCAATGGCACATACTAAGTGGAGTAGAAAAGCCAGATAGTAGAGGAAGGATTCAAGACTGGGCACTCCAGGGTGCATAACCAAGGCAAGGCTAGAAGTCTCACCAGCTAGTTCTTTCATGAGCGGATCCAGAAGACAAGTCACTTATAGGTAATTTATACAATCAGAAGTCATGATCCCACATTCAATTTTATGTAAGTTCTCAGTCCCAGAATCCACTTATTAAAGGAAGGACTAAATGTCTGTGAGAAAGAATCTTGCAACACCACAGCAAATCCACTAAGTATTACTCCTCCCATGTCTTTTAGTCATGCAATTATGCACTCGGGAAATGGAATATATTGAACTTTCAAAGACTGCTGAACTCAGTTGTGAATTATTATGCACAAAGACCTATTTGACTCTCCTGCCATAATGTAGTCTAGAATATTATGGGCCTTCTGGGTATTCTGCAGAAAAAAACATCATTCCATTCCATTGTTGCCATCATGCAAGTTACACCAGACAAGTAAGATGTGATCAGTGTGTAAAAAGCCTATGTAAAACACATCTGAAAAGGTGAGAGATAAACCCTTCCAAGGTTCAGGACCTACCATATAAGTAAAGTACTTTGAGATCCATCGGGCTGAGGTATGTTGGATATTCTCTTCTCTCCTAATAAAGGACAGCTTATTGTATTGCATCCCTCCTGCTTCCAAGAAGCCCGATGCTTAGTAAGCATGTCCTAGCTCAGGAGGTGGCATATTAATATTCTGCTCTGCTCCAATCCATTTATTTGGTGATATGAAGGTCTGCTAGTTTTGAATTAGACCCAGATAATGAAGGAATCTGCCGCAAGTCCAAGTGTAGGACAATAAGATCTGCTGCTTGAGCTGTAAAAGGCAGAAGCTCTGGTATTAGCCATATCCATGGTGAAAAAGATTCTGCATATATTTTATGGCCAGCCCTGATAGGAGAATTACAACATAGAACACTTAGAGTTCTTAGACAAGGCCATATTATCTGCAAAGCATAAGTCTACACCATTTGAAAACCAACTCTTAGTGTGCTACTAAGTCCTAGCAGAGATGGGATATTTGACTACAAGATATTAAGTAACCATGTGGCCAAAGATGGATTCTGTCAACCCCATTACGTTCTAAATATGGGTACCTATAACAGCAAATCATTACAAATGGCAGGGGAAGATTAGGAGTCAGGTATGAGCAGGACCAGAAGGTGTAAACAGACTACCAAACAGTGATCCAGACTGTCATCTGGTCATCAGTATTGGACTGTCCTCTCTTTTGGCTCTATCTGGTTGTATGGTATGCATCTCATGATTAACTGACAAACAAAGGGAAAAACTGAGCTCAATTCATGGATATTTGGATCAGTGTGTTAGTGTGTTGTGAAAATAGAGAATACTATAGTCCTACTGGGAGAAGGACCTATAAGACAATGATGAGAACAAAGTTCTGGGCAGTGCACCTGGTCTTTTACTCTAAAGGGAAAAAAGTGGCCAAAAATATGGATATTCATGAGTTCATGGATAGTACAAAATGTCTTACTTGGTTAATCAGAAGACTGAGAGAAGAAAATTTGGAAGATTAGGTACAAGGAGTTCTAAGCAGGAGACATGAGAGGAGTCTATTGGAGTGAGCATAAAGTGTGAAGATCTTTGTACTGTTTGTTAGTATCAAATTGTCTTACCTGGCTGATCAGAAGAGTTAAACAACAAAAAACTGGAAGATTGGGGACAAGGAGTTCTGAGTAAGAGGCATGATATGCATCTATTGGAGTGAGCATAAAACATAAAGATCTTTGTACTGCTTATTAGTATCCACCAGAAAGCAACCACTAAGGAAGTAATTTTAAGCAAACGAATAGGCAGAATAACTTGAACAATTGTCAACCAGCCTCTGTCATCTATCCCATTTTGGATATAATGAATGCACCAATGACATGGTGGCAGGGATAGAAACTGAATGTAGACTCATTGAACACAGACCCATTAGTAGGCACTCCCATTCAACATGGTTAATCTAGAAATTGTCACTCCTCCTTGAAACAGACTAACATTGAATCTCTGACTTAACACTATTTATTACTGTGACCAACAAGGCCACTGGTGGAAATTGATTAATTTATCTTTTCATGGAGGATGGTGAGTTTGAATCCCTTGACATAAAATTCTACATAAAATTTCCTGGGAATAAGAAACCTACTTTACTGCAAAGGAGGTGAGGCAGGGAGTACATAATAAAGGAATCCATTGTTCCTACCATACATAAGATTACCCAGAGTATGTTAGTCTTATAGAATAATAAACAATTCAGATGAGATAATACTATGAGACTATAAGATGTCATCTTTCTCTGGGACATTCTATATGCCTCAAAATTATGACTAGTGTATGCTACTGAGTCCTAACTATGTAGAAGGCCTGGGTCCCAGATATGAGTAGAAAAAGGAGTACTTCTGCTCACCTTCAATCTTTCTTGAAGTTTTTGTTCTTGCAGTCTCCAGAATTTTAGGTACTGGGGTCTAGCGGTGCTTGTTCCCAAAAGAGAAAAGCTTCTGTCAAGGAGATTGTAAGAGTCCTATTGAACTTCAAGCTATGGCTGTCACCAAGTCACTTTGGGCTCCTTGTAGTTTCAAAAGATCAATATACAAGAAAAGGAGACTCTGTTCTGGTCATCTAAAGGAAGCAATGCTGGGGTTATATAATAAGGACAAACAAGAATATGCTTTGTACTCTAGCTACACAGTGGGATGCCTCCTGCTGCTTCAATGTCCAGTTTTTAAAATTATTATTATAAAGATGTGGGGTGCAATTCAATGTCCAGTTTTAATGGTAAGTGAACAAATAGAGTAGCCACTTAGAAAAGTATGATAAATCAGGAGTTCAGAAACCTCGTTAATGAGAACTTTCAACAACTAATGACTGCTGCAAAACAGGAGAGATGGTAGATTGAATTGGATTGATGTGTGTGTAGGTGTGATGTGAAATAAATACAATAAGAATGAGAATAGCCAATTCTTAAGATATGTGACTGTAAAAGAGAGGAGAGAAGTAAACTTGCATGTGGAAGAGCTATGCCAAGTAGAAAAGCATCATTTTAAAATTTTGTTTTGTTTGTCAAACGAACTTGTCTTGAGATTGCAAAGCTCCAGTTCATGCAGACTTATGGCTTCAGTTTAGGATGTAGAAGGCTTATTCCCACCCTAACAACCACAACAACAACAACAACAAAGGCAATCTAGACTATCTGCAGATTCACAACTTTAACATTTAAAAAATGTTAATTACATTTTAATTGACAAATAAAAATATCTATATTGATGCGGTACAAGGTGATATTTGTATACATGTAGAATGATTACATCGAGGTAATCACAACTTTTCTTGAACCCATCAGAGAGCAGAGGTTGAAGACATTCTTTTATTAAAATATTTGATGAGCCGGGCTCGGTGGCTCAGCCTGTAATCCCGCGCCTTGCGAGGCTGAGGTGAGTGGATTGCCTGAGCCTGCGGGTTTGAGACCCGCCTGGGCAGGCGAGACCTCATCTCTACAATAAATCAAAAAATCAGCCGGGTGTGGTAGCGTGTGCCTATAGCTCCAGTTACTCGGAAGGCTGAGGCGGAAGGATCGCCGGAGCCCAGCAGGCCGAGGCTGCGGTGGCCGGGAGCGGCCACTGCACTCCAGTCTGGGCAACAGTGAGACTCCAACTCAAAAAAAAAAAATTTGATGATAACCCTTCAAAGCTCTCAACTCTATCAAGATGACCCTCTGAATTTGCAGTACTGCTTTCAAATGCAATGAGAATGAGGTTATGGATTAAAAACTATATCACATGTTTGTAGAGTTCTTTAAAATGATTTTCTCAAGCAGTTGGTTTGTTTATATAATTTTAAGTAATTGTTACTTTTTTCTCTGAGTTTGTAAATGTATTGTCTTTTCCAATTGATGCTTTTTGTGTAAATATATGACACAAAAAAACACTTCAAACAAGATATTGATGAAAAATGTTTAAAATCTCAGCGCTTGGGGCAGACTGTCAGAACTGATTTCCAGGAAAATAATAGAATGTATCATAATAGTTTATGGTGACAGTTTAGGAGTGAAGAGTTCACTGAAATGAGAGAAGACTCCCCCCGAAATTCCCATAGATTGAGATAAAGTAATTCATATTCAGATTTTTTCATCTATAATGTGGAATGTCAGATTCTAGCTCAAGAAAAAACTAGTATTGTGGTCTATATCTGCAAAAAGTATATCAGGAATAGTACGTTTTAAAATAAACTGACATGTTAAAAATTACTTGGGGTAAAAAAAGGTTTAAGAGACTGTGAGAACAAAACATTTAAAAAATTTCAGAAATGGCAACTATACCAATACTATGGCATGATGAATGAGAGAGAGAAAGTCCTCTTAAGCACCTATTGTCCTTCTCTATTTGAAGGAGAAGTATTTTAAGATTATAAAAGGAAGGGTGAATACTGGTTGCTCTGAATCAAAGCCTGTAGACCTTGATGGAATTATGTGAGAAATTGGTGTTTTTTGGACCACGGTTAACTCTATCTTTAGTTACTAAAAGGACTGAAAATCTGATGCCACCACTATCAGTGTTCTTAAAATTTTTGTATATTAGAAGGACACTTGCAAGTGGACAAATATACAGGGAATTTCTGTAAGAGATTATTTTTCCTTTAGAAATAGACTCCAATGGGCAAAAATCCTTTCTCTAAGCACTCTCCTAGGAAAATAAGTCAAACTGTATACTTGTCTACAATCATTACCTGCAAGAGTTCAAGGTTACCAGAGTCAATTTTGCTAAAAAAGAGAGAAAGATTCACTTTTGTTGTAGTGCCTTCAGGCAGTGGGTTAATAAGACATAAATCTCTACTTCTGATAATACAATAAGAAAGGTTGAGACTTTGTTACAGATTTGGGTGTTTGAATGTGTATATTTCCTATTCAGATGATGATTTAAGACAACTTGCCTCTCTGATTTTCTTTGGAAAAGTAAGACAAGATCTAAGAAAAGCCATTATGTGTCATCTAGTATCAACTACACACAATATAGCTGGCCATTCTATTTCAAAAATTCAGGGAGAAAAAAATGGCTTCCACTGACTGCTTTTTTTTTCAACCCAACACAGAATTTTGCTTATAGCAGTAAGGTTACAAATCTGATGTGCCTATTGGCTTAATTAGGGAAAAGTGAGATTTATTATTGCTACTGAAATTGGGCTCACAGCTGGCAGCAAGAAGGATATTCTTCTGAATTCTCTTGGCTTCCACAGTCATTCTCAATAAGGTTTGCCTTGCCTACTCAACTTTTATATTATCTGCAACTCAAGTCTGGTGTGACTTTTTTCTTCCCTCTCAGTCTTAAGTAACTCTGATTTTCACAAGGAACAGTAATATTCAGTAATATTAGACAAACTAGTATTTTATGCTCTGAAATTCTATGTTCATTTATTTCAGCAAATATTAGGTAACTACTTCGTGTGAGATGCTCTTCTAGGTATGGGGATATACTACTGAACCAAAACCTCATAAAGCTTGTATTGCCAGCATTAATGAAGAAATGCTTTATTGGAACAAATTGAGTAGATGTTACTCACTGGGAACCCAACTTTTTTTTATTAATCCAGAAGATCAGGGAATTTGACGAATCTTCTTAGGCTTGGATATAATTCAGAGAAATAAAGACTAAAATTCTGCACAGTCGGAATAATGCACAATAATTGTAATTAAAGAGAATAATTTTTAAATAGCAACAACAGAGAGATTTGTAGTGCCATTTTGAATACCTTGTTCGAGTCAACATTTGACAGGTATTTATAATTTATTGTATTATATGTTGGAAAAAGAGTAAAACTACAGTGGGATAAAAATATAAAAATAGATAAAAATGAATAAGCAGAAATCACATAGGAAAAATGAATCTAAAATATTTTCTACACATAGGAGAAAACATTTCCAGCAGGTCTTTAAGCTTTCTATATCACCTCCCAGTTGCCCTGTATATTTGTCAACTCTCATAATCTCACTGTTTACTGAGTAATGAGTAAAGCACAGAGGAATTGAGTAACCATATATAGATTCCGGAGCATTTAGATTGGAATACTAGCCTTTACCACGTATCTGAGACATAGTGAATGAGAAGAATATTAACTCTTGTTATAACTTTTATAGTTATTAGCATTATTATTAATTTTAGTGTGTTCTTTCCCTCAACTTAAAGTTAAGGTCTGGAATCATGTACTTTTTATCTTTGGCTCCTTTCAGTGACAGAAAAATTCTGAGCTTTCAATAAAAGTTTACTGACTGAATATATGAATGAGAAAGGATTTCTCCAATTTACAGATGATATAAAACTTAGACAAGAGTAGAGAGTTTGGATTTAAAAACACAGTAATAAAATTCTGCCTATTAGGAAGAAGCTAACAGGTTAAAATATTGTAAGAAGAAATTGAAGAATAATTGTGATTGTTACAAAACTAATGAAACCACTCAAAAAGAGAGAGCTACTTGCACAAATGGTCTACATTGGCATTAGAGCCATGCTGAGTCATTTCTGTCCCATGTAGTTGTGCTAACACTGATAATGGGGTTTAGGAGGAAATGGGCTAAGTTCTTAAATGTATAAAGCATGAAACTTCATTCTTGGACTAAACCCAGGGTTTTGGGAAATGTTACTTGAAAATGACTACATCAAAGAGAAGCATGAGTTGTTAGACACAGATGTGAATTAAGAAAAGCAGCAGCTGCTCTTGGGTTTACTTGGCCCAGTCCAGCCTTTGGCAGTATGACATTTTCCTTTTGTTGGAATTATATGAATGGGACCCTGGAAGGCAAATAATCCTAATATATTACTTCTTGATAGATGACTTCTACAAATGGATTTTCTGTCTTTGATGAATAAAACAGGCTATATATAGGGGCAGCATTTGTAAAGTTCTAGAGAATAAAGTTTATGTCCAAATATTTTTCTGTGTATTTCATTGCACCTCTTTTGGTGGACTTCTTTTTGTGGACTTTTTTCTAAAAGATGTTACATTGTTCATAGACCTGACCTCAAATTCTGATTATAACACATTTTATGTGTTCCTCTATGTAACTTAAACTCTAGGAGCACTGATCTACTTATATATAAAATTATGATAATAAAAACTAGAATTATTATCAACATTAACTGAGATAGAGGGATATTCATGAAGATTAAATCAGATAATGAAGGCAAAACACTTAACTCTGTATCTGGCACAACGAACATTCAAAGTGTTGTCTCTATGCTAATAAAGTTATCTTCCCATACACTAGGGAAGAGACTTATTTGTAAGTGCAAGTTATTTGACAAGTATCTTATACTAGGAGTTCTACTTATGGAAGAAAATTACTTAAAAATACAACTAGATGAATCTCAAAAAAATAAAAAAAAACCTTAGCTGGGCTCGGTGGCTCAGCCTGTAATCCCGCGCCTTTGGGAGGCTGAGGTGAGTGGATTGCCTGAGCCCACAGGTTTGAGACCCACCTGGGCAGCGAGACGTCATCTCTACAATAAATCAAAAAATTCAGCCAGGCATGGTAGTTCACGCCTGTAGTTCCAGCTACATGGAAGGCTGAGGCGGAAGGATCACCGGAGCCCAGCAGGTCGAGGCTGCGGTGGCTGGGAGCGGCCACTGCACTCCAGTCTGGGCGACAGAGTGAGACTCCAACTCAAACAAAACAAAACAAAAACAAAAACAAAACTTCAAAAATAATGTTATGGAAAAAATAACGTTCATGCCAAAAAGCTTCAAAAAAGGATAAAAAGTGAGATTGTACTTACATGATGGGGAAGGGGCAATTGAGAATATCATCTGAGTCATGGAGGAAGAAACAACCAGAGAGATGAGACAAAGATAATCTCCCTTTAAGGAAGGTAATGTCGCTTGACATGGAAACAAGTTTATGGCTTTCTTTAGGATATTCTTTCCTTGATGTATTCTTCTGGTCAGTTAGAGTCACTATGTCAAAGTGAAAAGGCAACAACAAACAAAAACCTTTTTGGAAATTTTATTAAAATAATGTGAGTCTTGCAACTTTATTTTGAGAGTTCTTCAAAATGTTGAGTTGCCCAATCTAAGAGCTCCATGTATTCCTGCTTGTTCATTATTCAAATATTTTATTCATCTCAGAATAATCATGTACTTTTAGTTCAAGCTCTTGGTAATTCTTTTTTTTTTTTTTGAGTTAGAGTCTCACTCTGTCACCCAGACTGGAGTGCAGTGACCTGCTGGGCTCTGGCGATCCTTTCGCCTCAGCCTTCCAAGTAGCTGGAACTACAGGCGTGCACAACCACACCCAGCTAATTTTTGATTTGTTGTAGAGATGAGGTCTCCCCTAGTTGCCCAGATGGGTCTCGAACCCGCAGGCTCAGGCAATCCACTCAGCTCAGCCTCCCAAAGCATGGGATTACTGGCTGAGCCACCGAGCCTGGCTGGTAATTCTATTTACTATACCCTTCTGTGCATACTAAAACTATTTATTTGTAGGCAACATGTTGGGAGCCAGCCTCGGAGGCCCACCTTATTGACAGGGTCCTGGTGGGCTGAAGACCTCGGGCCACAGGGCGAGCCTGGGAAGCTGAGGCCCTTCTGTCTTCCACCTTTGCTGTTTGGTACGGCTGAAGAATTCTGTGCAGTCGTGGAAGAAGAAAATGGCATGTTTATGCAAAGTACTCACAGCTAACCTGAGAATGCCATGGTTTATTTTTCCATTTTCCCACTATGCCGCTTGGCCTTTTCTAACATATGCAAGGGTTAAACTCTGAAGCACATCAAGAATGCTTTCTTTCACTTGGTTATAAGTTGCTAGATATTGCTTGAGTAAAAAATGTTATAAGTATATTCACTCCTTATTTGATTTAGAATTATGTAGGTTAGTATTTAGACATAGGGTTTTTTAGAAGCACAAGTTTATAGTAAGTTCATTATGAAATCATTATAAGTTCTAACACTTATCTAGGAGTTATGTAGGTGATTTATAACACTGTTTTCACAGATTTAGGATGAAGATTAATCATTAAGGTTTTTACTTAATTCAATAGTTAAAATTCTAAGTTAACGTTTATAGCGTGGGTTTTCACTGAATTCATAATATACTAATTAGATACTTTTATGATAAATTAACTAAAGACAGAAAGCAACCTTGGGGGCCTGGGAAACATCACTAAAAGCTTCTTTTGAAATAAACACTGCAGGATAAAAGAAAAGTAATGAAGATAGAGGCGATTACGAGGCTTTGAAGGTCATAGAAGCCCCAGAGAGAAAAACTCCTAACACATGGAGAAATGTGTACTTGGAAACTTTCTTGAGACATTTCAAGGACTGTAATTCAGGACTTTGAACTAAAACTATCATTTTTGGCTTTATGATAAAGACTCATTAACTAAAAGTAGATAGTGTTCTTGGCTTGTTTGTTGCTTCTAGACTGCTAGATGGACTGCTAGATAGACTTTTAAAGCATATGTATGTGAAGGAATTTTCTTTGTCTTGCCCCTTTACGAATGGTATAAAAGCTCTGTGTTAACTAACGTTAAATTGTCATCTGTTCAGGAAGCAGGTGTCTGGGTATATTGTTTTCGTCCTTCGCCTATCCCTCTCTCCTTCAGGAAATCTCCCGACCTGGCAAGGGGCTGGACCCCTTCACTTTACACTGACTTGAAATCATTGTTGGGAGATGATTCTGCTGCCTTTGAGGGACGGTTTTAAGATAGGAACTGAGAAAAATATCCTAAAAAATTCATATTCTGGTCTTCATTAGATGATTGACAGTGGTCAGTCATTTGAGTGGTTACTGTATCTACATGAATCAACTGGCGATCCACTGGTGATTATTTTGTGGTTTGGGATCCTATCCTTCCACATTGCCTAAACTCTTAACCAACTTTTTATACTAAGACAAACAACAAAGAGATTTCAAGTATAAAAACAGAAAGGATCTAGGTATAGTCTCTCAAGTCATATTTTAATACATATAATCATTCCATACCCTTAATATACAGTTTTTTGTTTTCAAGAGTCAATCAAGAGTCATCAAAATTGACTGGCATCTATTGTATAAATGGTTAAGGCCAATTTTAGAGAACTATGGGAGTAGGCATACTCGTCTTTGGAGTCTTTCTATCCAGTTTTGATTTTTGACTAACTCCTTTTCTTCTCTTAGTACTCTTTCTAGATTCCCAGCACAGTCTTCTCAGAGGTCAAGCCTCAGCTCCTATCCTTCCACAGACGTAAATATTTTTCTTCAACAGTATTATTGTATATTCTTCGTATCTCTCCAGGCTTTTTCTTCTTTGTCATCAAAGCCTTCCTCTTCTCTATCCTAATATTTTACAGCTTTATGAAGTTATCAGCAAACCTAATCAACAAATTGAAACAAAAATGATAATAGGTGATATAATAAAATATGTATGTTTTTATTTTGACCTACAGGAGTTAGCATTTTTTGAATGTCAGGCTTGTGTCAGAGCCACTAAGAAAGATATTTTTGGGTGAGATTTATCCTTTTAGTAGAGCTTATCAGATCATGTCCATTCCAGATGAACAGGTAGGGGGAAAAATACCCTGAGAATGACTCAGGTTATAGCTGAAGGATTTTACCCTTCCTGATCACACTACTGTTTTTCCTGTCTCCTTGTCTCGGCTTAAAATCTGTCTTTGTCCATTTTACAGTGCTATAGCAGAATGCCTGAGCCTAGGTACTATACAATAAAAGAAGTTTACTTGGCTCATGGTTCTAGAGACTGGGAAGTCTGAGATCAGGCAGCACATCTGGTGACGGTCTCATGCTGATTCCACTTGGGGCAGAAAGTGGAAAGGGAAGCAGGAATGTTCAAAGAGTGAGACACAGAGGTTGGTTTATAAAATCCTGCCCTTGTGGAGACTAAGCCCTTCCCAGGAGAACTAATGCAATCTTACTAACTACTGTGAGAACAGCACCAAGCCACCCCTGTGCTGGAAGATCCATGACCCAAATGCCTCCCAGTAGGCCCCATTTCTTACAGGTTCTATCTCAACATTTCACCACTGGAAATTAAGGCTCCAACAGGAGTTCTGGTGGGGATACTCAAGCCATATCAAAAAGCTTCTGCAGATTATGATCAGGACATTACAGTTAGCATTCCATGGGAAATATAAGTACTTTGAATGTACTTATGCTAAGCCAATGACAATCTAAATCCTCTTCAGAGCTCAAATGTGATATTTTATAGATAGAATTTACTTTTGTAATTAGACCAGATCAGAATGATACAGATGAATAGGTAGGCTTAGTAAAATAGTTTTTAGTTCTTCACTTAAAATTTTAGATGTGAGTTTTCTACTTAAGACTATGAATAGGTCAGAAACGTAAATCTGTTTACTATTTTCATATAGCACTTCTCATTATGTCTAAGTTTAAAGGCTATCTAAAATATACTGCCTGAGGAAGAGACTAAGAAACAGTTATACAGAAGTAACTGCACCTGATTTTGATTTCTTGCATTTTAAAGAATTAATGTAGTTTCTATGAAAATTATCCAGAATCACTATGATTTTAACATTGCAAGTACCATTAACTTGAAAATAGCATTATCGTTTTTGATCTTATTACAACATCTAGGTTCACAGTAGATCAACGATGAAGTGATTTTCACCTTTGGGGACAGAAGCATAAGTAAAATTGTTTTTATTAGCATGAAATTCATCTGACATTAATTGGTCACGTGAACATTCATAATACACAAAGGGTGACTTGCCCCTGACGTCAAAGGAATTGTAGTTACAAAAACCCACAACAAAAGGAAACTCTGAATATTGTTACACACATGTTTTACGATTTAATTTTTTTCCCCATAATGCAGTAAATAAAATTCAGCCATCATTTATAGAAATCTATTGCCTGGGGGCTTGGAACATTCTTAATATTTAGCAAGCAGGAAAGCAAAATCATGGCCTATGAATAATGAAACAGACAAATCTACTCCCTCTGGCAAAATGGAAATAAATACTGAACACCTTTCCAAATATTTGTTTATTTGCCCATTTTACTCACTCCTGCCCTTAGGATTAAGTTTTTATGCCCTCTTTTTAAATGAAAATGACTCAAAAGCTTTCCCTGTTGAGAAATATATTTTCAGAAATGCTAAGGTTTCTATTCCATTAGTAAAACATATTTGCTGTTTATGACTAAATATATCTTTTAATAAAAAAAGTATGTGACCAGGGCTAATGATGGTGATCAGGTATCTGAAATGGAGGTGTGTTTTCAAAGTAAATCTCCCCTTCCTGTTCAGAAAGTGACCCAGAAACAACTTTCAGTGTCTTAGAATATCTGGCTTCATCAGCTGTGGGGAGGGTCGAATGGCACAGATGGTCTCTGAAGTTTGTCTTTATATTCTATTAACAAGTCCCAACCTCAAGGGTGTGTCTGATTTATGGACTTGGCTGGGTTCCACCTCTCACAGGGGTGGCCTGGGACAAAGGGGCAGCTGCCAAGCGATCCATCACCCAGAAGCCCTGTAACAGCCTGCTGAGATTCCCTTCCTTGCTTCCTGAACCATCTTCATTGTCATAGTTCTGCTGTCTGCGTTGTCTGAAAAGGCAGGCTTTCAGATAATTTTTTGTTACTTTCAGTCTGTACCTCTCTTGACTGGGGATAGTTAATTTGATAGTGTTCAGAGTCAGTTTATTTTGAAATACTGCGTTGAGGACTGCATGAATGTAGCAGGTCTTTCTAATACTTGGATGTTTGAAGGCAGGGGATGCATTCAGAAACCGGATTTCTCTTTCAGATTTATTTATTCTTACTGAAAAATTCAAACATGGCTTTCAGTCAGAGCATGTAATTCTTTTCTTACCTTAGTGAAGGTGGAATTGAAGACTCTTGCAAATTCTCTCACTGGAGAGGGCAAGAAACAGGGGTTTTAGCTTTACCTGGGCCCAAGAGCATAGTGTAATTATTTTATTTGGAAGAATTACCAGGGCTTAGTCACCTTCATATAAAAGAGTGCTGTTAGTTCTGCTCGAAATGTGTTAAGTACTTAATTCCTTTAATATCTAAACTTCAGTTTGTATTCTTTCTATTTTTACATAGGGTTCTGAAGCACAGAAGGTTTCATTCACCAGCATGAAGGTCATACAGCTTTTAAGAAGCAGAACCAGAAATTGACCTCAGGTCTCGTTGACCCTGCAATGCATGCTCTTAATCATTGTGGTGATTGATGCCAATACCCCAAGACAAAAGTCAACAAGTTAAATCAACCCACCAGTTTTTGTCATGGTTTGCCCTAGCTCCATCAAATAATGACTATTATAGAGACTGAACAGGAAATATGCACTTGAATGCTTCTAAAATGCATTTCCCCCCACATCTTAACTTAGAGTACATATAATAATCATTGGTGTTTTACAGCTATTAACAACAAGGCAGAAACTGTGGCTGTTAGTATTGTTATTGCCTTCACCCATTTCTTTTCCTGAGTTTTTCTTTTGATGTATGAAATAAAGAAATGTAGTAAAGAAAATATATGTCAAAATAAGACTAAGGAGCTTTTAAAATAGAAGTAAAAATTTTTGTGATGACGGAAAAGCAGTTCATCACCCTTTAATTTTCAGTGCTTTTCTTTCTTACTGGGGCATAAAATAATCTGTTAAACAGCACCTTAGATTTAATAAAGTACAGTATGCTTTAAGTCTACACGTTGGCCACACAATCTATTAATATTAAGTAAAAAAGCACCAGAAGTGCACTTATCATCCTGCCTACTAAATTGTAAATTTCTTGCCAATTGCATCATCTTTATTTTCAACACCACCCAGTGTATGCCACCCAAGTGACCAATACTGAGCCAATCTATACTGAATTAAATTTGTGCTGAGACTGATATTCTTATATTCCCTATAAGGAAAATTCAAGACAAGAATTTCAGAAACATTTTAAGCAGTGTAAATATCACTGTAAGTATTGTACACACTTCTATAATAATGACCTTCTTTGAAATATCATGCTAATTTTAATGTATTTATCATAAGGAGCATTTGTCTCCTAGATGCACATTTTAGGAAGTTAGAAGATTGTAATTTTAATTTTAATCTTGCCACCACCTTCATATGACAACTTAAGTAAATCATTTCACCATGTCTTGAACTATATATACTACATAATAATTAACGGTTCTCACAGTTATTGTACATGGTCAAAGTCATTATGACTGTAAGTGAAATTATAAATGCAAAATCAGGCTAAAAGTTTTAGACAATGCACACAAATATAATGCATTAATGTGAACAAAATTGTCTCAATTTGAAGGGCTTAAAGATTCCAACACAGCTAGTCAGAACCAGAGTTCCAGCCTCTCATGAAAAACATTGGGACAGGGATGATTCCATTCTTATGCTTCCTGGCACTGTTCTTGGTAGGTGAGGTGCTCAGGGCCTTTTGGTTGACTGAGGGAATCCATGAACACAGAAGCAGAACTGGTAACTAAGAGTTAGAGGAACATCCAGGGATTTTATTCTCATGAAATTGAACAACTTTTGGAAAAAGAAGGTGGGGAATAAGGAGAACACAGTAAGGCCCTGAGGTATGAACAAGCTCTTTTCTGAGAGTGTGTTCATTAAGTCCAATTTACTTGTAAGTTAGTCTAGGAACCCAACTAACATAATTGGCTATACAGTCCATCACCACTGCTTTTACATTTGCTTCCGGACATCTTGGGTTTGAAATAAAAAGACTGTAATAATGTACTCTAAACAGTACTGTAGAGTAAAGTACACAAAAGCACAACCGCCTGTAGAGGATGCACTCATGTGAACATGGATGCCAGACATGTGAACTTCCTTATGTAATTGGACATGCAAACGTATGTTTGCATCTTTGAAAGTTTGCAACTTGAAGGTTTGTATGTGGGAAACACAGTATACCTAATTTCCCTTCCATGTAGAGCTGGGGTGTAAGTTAACATTGCTGGGATTAAGCACTACATATTTGAAAAATTTTGCCTCTTTGACCTTGATCTGATATACTTGACATAGCAGGACAGAAATGATAACATTTTTGCATAGTAAAGAAACTTTTCTTTTAGAAACTATGCAGACTTTTGTAGCAATAGTAACTATACAGCTACTAACGTTTAGAAATTGGATTCTTAGTAATATAGTTATGTGCTGCCTAATGAACCTTTTGGTCAATGACAGACCACATTAATGGTGTCTCTTAGGATTATAATGTTGCTGAAAAGTTCCTCTTGCTTAGTGACCTTGTGGACACTGGAACGTCATAGATTAATGCATTGCTCAGGTGTTTGTGGTGATGTTACTATGAACATATGTACTGGCCTGCCAGTTGTAAAAAAGTCTAGCAATTACAACTATGTATGATACATAATCCTTGATAATGATAAATATCAATGTTACAGGTTTATGTATTTATTACATTATAATTTTTATTGTTTTCTAGAGTGTTCCTCTTCCACTTAAGAAAAAAAAATGAACTGTAAAGCAGCCTTAGGCAAGTCCTTGAAGAAATAGTCCAGAAGAAGCCATACTTATCACAGGAGATGACAGCTCCATGTGTGCTATTGCCCACGAAGGCCTTCCAGTGAGACAAAACATGGGGATGGAAGACAGTGATGTTGATTCTGATGCTGCATAGGTCTAGTCTCATATTTGTGTTTGTGTCTTAGTTTTGTTTTTTTTCAGAGACAGGATCTCATTCTGTTGCCCAGGCTGTATTGCAGCAGTGTGGTCATAGCTCACTGCCATCTCTAATATCTGGACTCAAGTGATCCTCTCACTTCAGCCTCCCCAACAGCTGAGACTACAGGTGTGCCTCACCATGCCTGCCAAATTAAAAAAAGCTTGTTGTAGAGATAAGGTCTCACTATACTGGCCAAGTTGTTCTTGAACTTCTGGGCTCAAGTGATCCTCCCGCTTCAGTCTCTCAAAGTGTTGGGATTACAGGCATTGAGCTAACAAACCTGGACTTTGCCTTAGTTTTTAACAAAAAAGTTTGTAAAGTAAATAAAAATTTAAAAATAGGAAAAAACATATAGAATAAGAATATAAAGAAAGAAAATATTTTTGTATAGCTGTACATTGTGTTTGTTTTATTGCGTCAAAGAGTTAAAAAATGGAGTTTATAAACAAGTTATAGTAAACTATGTTTATTATTGAAGAAAGAAATCTTTAAAAATAAATTTAATGTAACCTGTGTCCAGTGCTTATGAAGTCTATTAGTATCATGCAGTCATTTCCTAGGCCTTCACGTTCACTCACCACTCACTCACTGACTCACCCTGAGAAACTTCTAGTCCTGCAAGCTCTATGGTAAGTACCTATACAGGTCTACCATTTTTAATTTTTTATATTGCATTTCCACTGTGCCTTTTCTAAGTTTAGATATGCTTAGACTCATAAATCCTTGCCATTGTGTTACAATCACCTAAGTATTCAGTATAGTCACATGCTGTACAGGATTGTAGCCTAGGAGCAAAAGGCTAGACCCCACGGTCTAGTTGTGTGGGAGACTCTGCCGTCTAGGTTTGTGTGAGTGCACTCTGGAATGTTCACCCAAGGATGAAGTTGTCTGACAAAGAATTTCTCAGGATGTGTCCCTGTTATTAAGCAATGCATGACTCTAATTCTTTTTACAAATACCATTAACTGCAGATAGAATTTTCAGGTTTAAAAAAATGTATCATAGCGAATTTGCTTATAGAGCCAGCAAAATATGCTTCTTTTTTGCTGAGCTATAATTTGGACATTTGAAACACATCTTTTAAATCATGCATATAAGCCTATCTCTCTTAAGAGTGTGAGCACAGTTAGCAAAGGTGAAGTCTTTTCTCTGAAGGAAAATAGAATTGACTCGGGAATACCATAAACTGCCACTTGGTGGCACTCTTTATTCATTTAAAGCATCTGACGCCAGGAGAAAAAAAATGTGTTCGTAATAAAGGAAAGTGACAATCCAGGGAGAATTTCAACCGTCTAATTTTAGACATGGCATTCAGTTGTTTTGGTATTCTGATGGCCTGAATCAGGTGGTTTCTGGAGCTCAGTGCACTGGAGGTCTGAGGAATGCCACTCAGGTTATGGAATGCATCAGGTTTGCATATAATGATGTTTTTTCTCTGTGAAATTTGGCATATTCGATTTACCTCCTTGATTTTCTTTTGTCTCCATTTTGGAGGACGTGGTTTTCAAAGCCTGACCAATATATAGATAGCAAACCCATAGTGAATGATTTTTGCCAAAAAAGATTTTTTGTTGTTGTTGTTTAAGAAATTACTTGGATCAGTAAAAACTCAACAAAGTAATGTATGACAACCTTTTGGTTACTAAATAGCTGAGTCCTATTTACAAATAAGATTTAGAAAAAGTAATCAAGCAACAGCTGTCATGAGCCAATTTCTTCATTAAAGAGCATTTCTAAGGAAGTACAAATTGGGGTAAATGCACACAAAAATACTGAATGGAGCAGGCTGGTTAAATCAGTCCGAATGCAAACTGTTAATAATGGCATTCTGGCCAACTGTCACTCTTCCACACGATCTGCCCCCATTCCAAAGGCTTAATTTGACATCAATCATTTTAAAAGAACATTAGAAAAGAAATTATATTAGAGTATTGTCACTGGGATACAGGGGAACAGAATTTCCAACTCTGTCTTGTTCTTGTGGTGGATAAAAATATTCAGTGCTAACCACGCTCCAGCATTTGGGGTAGGGGGTGGAGACCATTAAAGACCCATGCCTGTCTTCATTACCGTCACTCTGCCTGGGCAGCAGTCCCAGCCTCCAGCATAAAGAACCTCCCAGAGCACACAGCGTTAGTGAGCACTGAAGTTCAGCTTCATCAGCTGTGGCATCAGTCACATTCAGAATAGCTGTACCAGGACCCACCCAAGCTACTCAATTATGAAAATAGTTCCAGGACAGAACTAGCATGCCGCTGCACTGGAAATCCACAGAGGCAGTCCCACCGGCACCGAGACACTGCATTTCCATTTCAGCAGGCTAATTTACTTGGAAGCAACCGTGTGTTTTCAGATGTGGCTTCTCCAAGTATATTCCAAGAATAAGTGTGTTTTTCTGAAGTACCTAGCTGATGATTAAAATGCACAGGTCCAGTCCCTACTAAAAGATGGCGTTAGCATAGGACATCACTATTTTCAGAAGCTCTTTGGGTCAGTTTATTCTTACTGAAGTTTGAGAACTGCTGTGTGATGAGGACAACTCTTGTGACTACTTAAACATCAGACACAAGTTCTGCCACCTGCAGGGTGTGTTTGTCACTGGCTATCCTAACAGTGAGAAGGTGTCTACTTTCAGGCAATCTCTAAGGTTCTTTAGGAACCAGGGGCTGGGATTTAGAAATATGGTCTGTATCAAATATCATAGAACATAGATAGCTTAGAACTAAAACTACAGGGGGAATATTCTGCTTGAATTTTTTGATTTATCACACATATACTATTTTCACAAGTATCATGTGTGCTGTCTATAACATCCAGGGAGAATAGGAACAGGGCTTTCCCAGGGAAACCAACATCTCTTGATCATAAATTCTGCAACAGATTCCTAATATCGTGATGTTCCCATTACTCCCAGACTGTCTTATTTGATTTCCTGCTTGTCTATTACATGAAGTGCTGTGAACGCATTGTCATTGGAACCTGATAAAGGTCAATAGCGATGTTTTGTTCCCTGTTAATGAGGTTCTCTCAGGGGCATTTGAAATATTATTGTTAAGACACATTTGGAAGCTTGTTAAGAACTCTACGATTTGTAACTCTTTTTATTTCGAAAATCGTGTATCCTACAAGGTATTTTTAGATACTTTCACAGGCTGTGCTTTTAGCCTTCATTTTGTGAGCTCACAATAACATATGACCTTGAGCCAAGAGTTCAACCATGTGTCTACCATGACATTCCCTCTGCTAGTGGAGGAGTTTATGCCACCAAATAGGCATGTTTTGAGCACTAAATATGCTTAAATAATCGAAAGGGACACATGATTGTGAATGGAACCCAGTTTTAAGTCTGATTTCTTGATTCTCTGTTTCTAGGAGGATATTTTATTGCAATGTGAAGTGTCACAAGAATAATTATCACATCAACTTCTGGATCACCAAGAGGGGCCATGACAGTGCTCCTGGTTCCTCAGAAAGTCTGCCAGGACCTCATGCAAATCACTTAAAAGCTCCTTTTTGATTCTTCCAGAAATTAATTCCATGAGCTCCATCATGTGATGGGAGTGGAGGGCATGCTTCCAGGTTCATCAACATTCTGCTCTGTATCCTCAACCTATTGCTATGGTAGCCACGCTCCTAATAATTGGGGCTGTTCACTTCTATCACCCTCCTTTGAGGTTTGCATACTGATGGAAGCTGGGAAATGATTCCATTATTTCAACTCTTGCCTGCTAATGAGTGTCTAAAAGTGGTTGAGAGCAATTCAAACAAGATCTCACAAAATTATCTACTCTGGTGGCTACAGTAAATAACAAATACAGTCTATTAATTGTTGAATTGCAGATTAAAATGGGATGTAGCAATCATGTTGTTCAAACCCTTTATTTTACAGAAAAGGAAACAGGCTTAAAGAAACCAATTTTATTTTCGCTGTAAAACCAAACTTGCAGCTTTACGTAATAAAATGCTAATAATATAAACTGCACAGGAATGAATAAAATTTGAACATTCAGGCTTATACTTCATGGTTGAAAAGTCTAAAGCTGCTTTTCATTTTGTTTTATTGTCTTTTGGCTTCATTCTATAATTATTTATACTTAATCCACATTTCTCGAAACGAGTTGTCAATAAAAGCCCTACTTTCCTCTAGTTGTTTTTATATCAGGAAATAAATTTCTGGCTACAGTATACATCTATTCTGACGATCATAAAGGGCACTGCTTAATAATTTCCACCATGATTCACAGTAAAAATTCTTGCAGAGTTTCATTTGGATATAGTCTGCATTTCCTTGTCTTGGACTTAGAGAATCTGATTTTGAAGATCTGATTTTTATGGGGTCTACCAGTCCATGGTTCTTTGGCTGTGCTCTTGGTGATTCTGACAGTCCCTGCAAGAGAAGACAGAAACATTCACTCCTTCACAGAAAGCCTGTGTTGACGTTCTGATGTGGCTGCGTTGGGGTGTGCCCTGAAAAGGGCTGGTGAACAGCAGAGGATGAGACCATGCGCAGGAAGTGATGGGGGTAGGGGAGCAGTGACAAGCTGGAATCGAGTCTGTTCTAGCTCATGATGTGTGGCATACGACATAACACTAAGATTTTCTTTTCTCTTCTTTGCCCATCTGGTGCTCCACACACCCTTGCCATTTCCTCCTCACTGTGTCTTTTGTATTTGTCTTACCCTCAATAAGATATTCTACTCTTATATTACAGATCATCCCGTCCCACCACACATCCATGTCAAGAATGACTTCTTAAGTCATTAAGATTATTAATAATCTTCCAGTTTGTATTTGAGTATTTCTGGTACCAAATAATGTATTGCTTTTTCAAGAATTTCATTTTATTATGGACAACTCTATTGGTTTGAAATGATTTCATTTGTAGTGTGGTGAAAGTCCTTTCTTCTGCAATGGTTAGCCTTTGGTTTTGATTTCAGAAACGATTCAAAATAAGAACTGTCCCTGCTTTTATGTGGTTACTTATCATCAAACAAGTTGAGTCAGCTGTTACACCCCAACCAATGCCCAGCGCCAGCCAAGGCACACACAGATGCACACATCTCCATCCTCCAGGCCGAGCATCCCTCACCTTCTCCAGGTGACATCATGGTTCATAAGTGCTTGCCAACTTGGTTAGCTCTTATGTCTTGATTACAATATAGCAGCTTCTTTAAAAAAATAGTATGCAGAAATGAACAGAGTGATTTTCCTTGATTCAGAGATTAGATTTCAATCAAAGTCCAAGTCCACAATTGCACTTGTTTGTTTTAGTGGCAGGGGCACACTGAACTAATTTTGGTCTTAGAGTCACTCATTCCTCCTTCACGGAACCTCTTGAATCCACATTTTCCTGGTATGTTCTTTGCATTTTATTTATTGAATATTACGTTCACCATTGTTTAATTTCACATTTTCAGCCTTTCACTCTGTGAAAACATTTTAACTTCATTCTCTCAAGCCACGTAATCATTTGTCCCAGCATGGTGCAATATGAAATTTTGGAAGGTACGTCTTCACCCAGGTGGAACAGGGACTGGAAGGACAGCACTCGTGGTTCCAGCACAGTGACCATGCTCAGGGTTGATCAACCACAAATCCACAGAACTGTAGCATCATCAGAGTCACTGCTAGCACTGCAGTGAAGTGCCAAATTCCTTGTCAAGATCCTCCCCTTCGCTCACCGTTGTCATCACATACGGCGACTCTCTGTCTCTGGGTCCTCGTTTCCTTCACTGTATATATGGTCAAGCTGGCTTAGGCACTGTCTCATCTATGTTCTCTAGAGATGTTGGAGCTGTTTTCGTAAACACTATTCTTTAGCCAATCATTGAAACAAGGCTGCAATAAGGCTTTCGTGAAACTTCAGCATGTTTCTTGTGTGGGTTCCTCCTTCCATAAATAAAATATATGAAATTATATATTTTGCAGCTATTGGTATACTGTTAGCTTTTAAACCAAGAAGCTGGTTTTTTTACTTGTTTGCATTCTAAAATAGATTAATTTTGAGTGGGCTCTTTATTATGTCTACTGTGCCTGATGGGTAAGCCTGCCCTGCTTTGTCATCTAACAAGAATGTGCCCCCGTGCCCAGTACATGACTTGTTCCTTCCCAATCCATTTGCCCCATCTTTTCTGTGATTGTGCTGAAATCTGATTCTAGTATTGTAGGTGGCATCCAGGTGCTGATTTCTCTGATCATAAAAGCCACTTCTTTCACATTTGTTGGCACATTCTATACCAGCTATTATTGTAGAAGTTGTTCAGTACATGGCTCTCAGACAGTTCATTTCTTTTTGTTAAATGCAATAACAATTTTATCTTGATATTTAATTTATAATTAAGAATTTATGATGTCATTAGCAGTTAATACAGGTTACACAGCGACTCTATTGCCAATAAGTATCTGAGGAAGTTTTTGTCATTGATTTTAAATATTTTACTTTTTTTGATTCACACATATGGTATAAAGTCAATGAAAATCTGAAAAATATTGAAAGTTATAAGGAAGAAAACATAAATCACCCAGAATATAATCACAGAGGAAATAAAACTGTAATCATTTTGCTCTAATCCTTTCTAGACATTTTGTACATAAACTTATCTATACTTTTAGTGAAATTAACTCACTCTGCCTCACTCCTTTGTACTCTACTTTTTCACTTAGCATTATACTAGAAACATCAGCACATGCTATTTATTCTATTAGGCTATAATTTTAACTACTGAATTATGCTTCTTTTCTGAATATGCCACAGTTAATTTAATCTTTCTTCTATTTTGGGAGGAGTTAGGTTGTTTCCAATTTTTAGGAGGTTGCAGTCAGGTCCAGCAAGTTTATTTATTTTGTGTTTGTCATTTTTTAATTGCTGCTGAAAAATTTGGGAGCTTGACAGGTGGTGGGAAATGGGATGTTTGATAAATGCAGTAATTATCATCTCCATCAAAATACTTGTTTTTTTGAAATTTCTAAATATAAACTTTTACTATTAAAATTTTTTGCCTTGAACTAAAGAAATATAATGTGAAGGCAAATGAAAACTAGAAGCTGTTATTTAAAATTTTTCATGAATTTAAATCTTGTAAAAATATTGTAATAGCCATATTTTGTCGATGAAAGTCTGTCTGCTTATAATGAATGAACTGACATCAGAATGATCCTAGTTTTCCTTATAGTTTTAATACTGAAAAAACTGTTTATGGCTTTGTGTGCTTTATCTAATAAATTGCTTAAGAAACCAAGGAAAAAAAAAAGCCAGATTACAAAATACATCATGGACTGGAAGTGCAGTGTGAAGAATCTCTCCTATTAGGCATTGTCTACCATTTGAAGAAGAAAGATGGATTGATAAAAGCTATTAAAAACTAGAATTAATACATATTTTATGGACTTCACAACATTAAGAGGATGATTAAACTTAAAGGTGGCCATTTCGCACTTTACACAGCACTTTATAATTTCATTTCCTCCCTCCGAGTGCCGTGGTTGTAATGCCAGCAGACAGATTATGTTCCAGAGAGGAAACAACGCTCTTTAGCAGCTTGGCAATCAAAGATCTATTGTCTAAAAATCTTCCTGGTGTTTGTAATGCAGAATTGCCAAGGCATCTGCTTTTATCCTGGCAGAATTCAGACAGTTCAGTGTCCATAGACCCACACGTCATCTCTGACCTCCTACCAGAGTGCCCCAAACACGTTCTACCCTTGCAATGTACTTTTTCCCATAAAGAGAGTTATGGCATGAATAAAGGTAAAAGAGTTGTAAATGTAATTACAGGAAAGAATTTAATCGGTACCCTGATTTACACTACAGGAAAATAAAAACAGCAATGTTTTACCACATAATGGGAACATAATTTTGTATCTTTTTAATGCATTCAGACACAGTCATATTTTTCAGCATTTACAGAATGCAACTCTTGTTAAACAGTTTTTTTCACTCATAAATCAGTCTTGTGAACTTTTCCTCAAGGATACAACCTATGAAGGAATTGCTGGGTGGTAGGCCAGGCACAGTGGCTCACGCCTGTAATCCCAGCACTTTGGAAGGCTAAGGCAGGAGGATTGCTTGAGGACAGGAGTTTGAGACTAGACTGGGCAACATAGTGAGACCTTGTCTCAACAAAAAGGAAAAAAATTAGCCAAGCATGGTGGTGTGCATCCTTAGGCCCTGCTACTTGGAAGTCTGAGGTGGATTGATCACCTGAGTCTAAGAGATTGAAGTAGTGGTGAACTGTTTTCGTGCCATTGTCCACCAACCTGGGTGACAGAGTGAGACTCAGACTCAAAACACAAACAAACAAAAAAGAAGTTGGATGGAATGTAGAATTAGAGATATAAGAACAGAAATGTAATAGAGTGGCTACAAGGAATAATGAACTTGTAGATTTTGGATTTTGCTTCTGGACCCAGTTCATCGGGTTGTCTCAGCAAAGTGGTATAGCCACATACCAAAAACAGGCACAATGAATACAAGATGGGAATGAATTGAAGGTATTTTAGCAGTGGGTTGAGGTGGGCTTTTTGGTATTCACTTTGAATATAAATCAATGATGTGTGCTGATAAAAAACACTTCACTTGACACGTAACCAGGTGTTATTCAACTTTTAATAATAATAGATAAATAATAAAGTAATGGAATAGTACATAGCCAGATGTTATTCAATTATTTCAATAGTAATAATAATAATAGTAGTTTTTTTTTTATTAATCAATATTTTTTATTATGGTTTTGTGGGGTGCAGTTAAGGGTTAGGTGTACAATTATGTTTCATTCAGGCACCCTGTTGATAAGAGGTGTT